>NW_016197378.1:0-2818 GCF_001687245.7 Rhagoletis zephyria | reverse complement strand
GATTCAACCCAATAACAGGACTAATTGGAGACTAGTTCTGGTATATTTCACTTCCGTATCATTTTGGGGTAGTTCGAAACTAGTAACGAAATGACCCTTAAATAGTTATGAACTATCCCCGAAATAATTATGAAAAGTCGTGTACTGGTCCTTAAATGAATAAAAGGAAACAAAATTATTAGATATTTAGTTTCTAACCTAACCAATTTATCTACGTATGTATGTAACTGAATACAGATGTTACTCCCATTTCAAAATAGCGATTGCCCAGCATAATTTTCGTTTTGAAATTCAAGCCAAGTTTAGTTTCAAAAACATTAGTAAATGAAATTAAGAACATACCACAAGTAGCGAAATATTTCCTATTTTATGTTGATTTTTTTTACTTCCGAATTCGTCGAAATTCTAATTATCGCTATCTTAAAGTGAAATGTTGCTAAATCCAGTTTGTTTTCAAATTGTATAGGAGAGAATAAAAACCTTTCAAACTAATATTTTTCAAGCGCTTGTCTTGCAAAAATTTTATTTCAAGATTTCGCGTACACAACTCCAAGCGAACCAATGTACATTAGAGTGGTCCAAATTTTGTATGGCGGTAAAAATTTCATCGTAGAAAACGGGACACCCCTTAGTTTTTTATTTGCATGTGCATGAATCCCATTGAAACTGAAAATTTACGTTTTTGAAGATTTTAACGTATAATTAATAAGCTTGATAAGGAGAATATGTTCAGCCCAACAGATGACTAAACTTCCCAAAAATGGCGAAGATATGTATCTTTCCATCCGTCTTTTGGTATACCAACTGTATGAAATTATGGAACTTTAATTGAGTTTTCCGAAAAAATTTAAATTTTGAAATAATTCTGTATATTCATTATTAAACGTGCGATATGTAAATGAAAAGTTTTTGTATTGTTTGTGACTTATCACATTTTCTGCGACTAATTTGGATTTAGAATGAATTTTTTTTATATGATTTTATTTTTTTTTTATTATTGCTTGCTTCCTGCATCAAAATATAATAATTACAAAAGGTGGACCAAGAAACTTTCCACTCTAAGCTAGCGATACGTTTTTACCAAAATCATGTTTTAGAAATATATTACTAGTGCAAATATATGTACATACATACATACATACATATCTGTGAACTTTTCACAACAACAACAAAAATAAAAATATATGACTCAATGAATTATTGCTTTGAAGAGAAAATGACCTAACTCGAGAGAAGTTGTTTTGTCAAATGTTCACAAATATGACTATTTGTAAATTTTTATTACTTAGCGATGGCCGCAAGAAAGTGAGAACTGGTTTCCTCTGCATTAGATGGCAGCTAACTTGTGACTCCTTTTGGACGTAAAATATCTATAAAAAAGATTTTTTTTTAATCTTTTACTCTTTTATTTATTTACTTCATTCAACTTTACAAATTTGCTTATTTGTTTATATGTTCTTTTGTAGGTGGACCCATATGTGAGTTTCATCAGACATAACAACGAAATGATGATATAACATTTCTATCTTTACTTTATTTGTCCTGCATTCGAGAAAGCATCTGCGAATTGTAGAAAAAAAGTGCATTCAAAGTAATTTTGTATGAGGATATTTAAATAGAAGCTTGTTTAAAGAAAACAAACTCCCGGTAACGTCTTGGCATAGCTAATTAAAAGATAGGTATTTATCAAAATCCCACAAAAAAGCTAACTATAAGTTGTTATTTTTTATCAATTAATACCTTTTTTTCTGTAGGGTAATTACTCACATTACAACGAACACACTCTAATAGTAAAATGCGTACACGAGCTAACAGTTTGAGAGCCAGTGCAACACCATCCCGCCGGACTGCAGGCGATAGCCCATTTCACAGTTTTCACGTTTTGAAAGCAGTTTTCAAATGCCTCGGTTGCTTGAAGGGCAAGAACAACAACAAATAAATTCATTTTCCTTATAACAACAAAAGATGAATTTTACGTGCATACACACACACACACATATATTTGAAGGAAAACCAACTGCGAACGCATCGCTGCAGCTGCTAGCTTGCTGCTACATACGTACATTTTTCCAGCGTACTACCAAAATTTCGTACCAAATCTACTGCTTTTTACATTGAGTAAAGCAAGCACCCTATTTGAGTACAACGCTGAGCGAAATTCATCAGCTTTTGCGCTCGCCAAATCTCTCTCGCTCTCAACGCACCAACAAAAGAGCACAGCCAAGCCAGCAAACGCCAGCAAGACAACAGCAACAACATGCGAATGCATTGCACAAAGCAAACAGTGAAAAACATCTGTCGACAGAGCAGCTGCCATTCACCGCCGTAGTGCAAGCGGCGCCACACCATAACATGCCGGCATATGCTGCATCACTCACACCCATAGCGGCTATCTGGCGACGCTGATGAGAGCTGAGAATGCAGTTGGATGTTTTGCTCGCAGCGATGGCGAAGTCTTGCGGGCGGCAGCAACTTTGCGACATAGCGTAGCGGCAGTTTTGAATTGAAGTTTGCGTGGTGAACGTCGTCGGGTTCTTCGCTTCGCACCAAACGCTGTGAAACCAGAAGCAAACACAATAACAACAACAAGCAAAAGCAACATTTCTACAATAGTGCTGCTGCTGCTGCCCGCTGTAGGTTCTAAAATAAAAAAAAGAAGTAAAATAAAGTGTGCTTTTGAAGACGTATGTAAATCGAAAGTTTATACGATTGGAAATAATTTACTGAAAAGTTTTAATTACCGTGAAAGTGCAGTGGCGCGCGAAAATGCTCATTCATTAAAAAATGGAAGAAATTGTTAAAATATTCAAGAGTGACA
>NW_016197377.1:0-2818 GCF_001687245.7 Rhagoletis zephyria | reverse complement strand
ACCGTATAACGGTAAATTTCAAATATACGAAAACTCTGATATTTCAAAAAATGATGACACTAACTTACTCAAAGTTAATACTTACAACAGTCTTTCAATAATAAATAGGACTGTTATAGACATATTTAGTACTGGACCTAGATTTTCTCTGGGCGTCCCTGGCTATAAGTTAAACTCTGAGTACATTGTAAGTGAAAAGAGTGAAAAATGTCGAGTTCTTAGCTGAGAAGTTCTAAAGCAAAATCTCGTATCTGAACAATCAATTGTATGGGAGTTAAACATTAATACATTATAACATTCTCATATAATTCTCATATAAAAATTTAAAAAAAATAGATCTAAACCCGATTAGTGATGGGACCACCGCTGAGATACTACCTTTCCGATGTAAAAAGAGTCTGTACATCTGTAAGCCGGAGAGCGAGTGTTTGCCTTGGAGAAAGCGGCTAATTATATAAATGTGTAAAATTTGACAAAATTTGGGTGAGGGAAAAACACTTCAACGATAATGAAAACAAAACTTTGGATGAGTATGCCCAAAATCGGTTAGGCGGTTACAGTCCTAAAAAGAAAAAGAAGAAGTACATATTCCTTTTTTGTTTTGTCTACTCGCCTCAAAATAAAATTTGACTATGTTCAAGCTGTATAGTTTTTAGGGAGCGGATTTTAAGCAATAGCCATTGGCATGCCACTTTGACCCTTTCAACTGATTCGAAGTTTATCAAATATGAAATGTAAGCAGCATACTGTTTACAAGTATTAAATATTCTATAGCTTATAAGAAGTGTTTTATACTACATAAGTGCAAATATATACATATTTTAATTGAATAGCATCGAAGCCTTTTAACTTTAATTGCAGTTTTGCCACTGAAGAATTGAAATAACTTTTATTTTAGTTGAAATAATCTCATACACTTTTTTACTAAAAAAAAACGTCTATACAATTCAATTNGCAGCCAGCCGCATGTGTCTCCGCCCAGGGCTGAAGTCCATGGAGAGCCGCCAAAGGGGCGCCATTCACTTGTTGTGTAGAAAGCGGCGCTGCTGGCGGTGGAGCAAATCCTTTGCTAATTGCCTCTGCCTGCAGGGATAACATTAGACGATTGGCCGCTTGACGTTCAGCTTCACGTTCCTCGGCCGTTTGACGTCTGCATAAAAAAAAAGAGAAGGTACAACTTAATTGACGTGTTTTTAGAAAAAGAAGTATTATGAAATTTTTTTAAGCGGATTTATAACCAGTAAATAAGTATTTTAGTTAAACGCATATAAACTTATAGTCCTCTGATATAAAGACGCAATTCAAAAAATAAAAAAACCTTGCTACGGCTAAGGACATCTTGTCTATAATCCTTGTATAATTCATGTCTTAAAAAAGGAGTAAGTATTCGGCATGGATTATAGAAGGATTAGAGATTCTTGAGTTGTATCGTTATTGCAGAGGACCTGCAATATGTACTTTAATCGTGATATATGTAAAGCTATCTTTGGGCAAAAATAAGAAGATGCGCAGATTCTTGCTACTATAAACTAAAGTTAGCTCTTGCCATGACTATGACTAGAATGAATTTTACCGAAAGGAAATTAATGATGTTTCTAGATATTCTTCTTTAGTGCATGTAGATATGTACTAGGGTAGCTCCCACCTCGAAATTTTGTGGGAAGTATCTAAAAAAAGTTTCCTGAAAATTTGAGCACTTAATATTATATATTATATATTTGATGGTATAATCTTGGTCAATGACAGGGTTTCTTCAGAATTAAATGCTCTACAAAAGTGTCCATTGCGGTGTAATCCTAACACCCGTTGGTGGGTAGTACAAGACACTAAACACAATTTTTTCATGCAATTCTCGTTTTTTTAGTCCCTATCTCGTAAATAACAAGAGCTACAGAAAAAAAATATAAATGACAGACTTGTAGGAAATTTAATTTCGTTTACATCGAAAATTCTTGATATATTGAGCATTGATATTTATCAACAATTTCTACAATAATCCATGAAAATTCCACACTACCTCAACTTCAACCCCTTTTAAAGACGGTAGTTTAAACTTTTTTTGAAAAATCTTTATTCTTATTTCTTATTTACTAGCAAAATCCCGACTGGCTTCACTGCGCCTTAATAGTATTTTTGTGCTGCTTGATACCCGTATTGTAACATTTCATTTATTTTATCAATTTAATTGAATACAATTTTTCAAACTGGTGGCAACCTTCCTCAAACAAATTCTCCGCAGTAAACTTTCCTAAACCTCTTCAGTTGTGTACACATTTTGCAATATTCAATTAACCTTATCAATTAAATTGAATTAAAATTTTCAAACAGATGGCAACCTTCAAGAAAAACATTTTTGGTTGTAAGCATTTTTAAGCATCTTCCTTTTGACAACCATATTGCAATATTTACTTTATTGTGTCAATTTACTTAAACTGCAATTTTCAAACAGGTGGCAACTTTGAAATTTTTTTCTTTCTATATTTTAAGTTATACATCTAGCAATACACAGGTGAAAACTGCATTCAGTTCCATGCATTCGTGAGTTGAGATGGAGTGAGATGATGGAGGGTGAAGTTACGTAATCATTATAGAATTATATAAAACAGGGACGTGAACCGGATGAAGAATTTGGTCGGTTCGGTGCAGCGGTTTGAACCGCTTTTGCATTATTGGATTGGTTCGTCAAAGCGGTTTTTTTGGTCTTTGAATCGGGGTTTCGGTTCGGTTCAACGATTCGGTAAAAAATAACGCGCAAGGATTAGGAAAAATAAAAAGGGGGTAAATTTATCTATTGAAAATTGGTTGAAACGAACCTTGA
>NW_016197376.1:0-2818 GCF_001687245.7 Rhagoletis zephyria | reverse complement strand
TGTTAATAAAACCTATGCGAATTCCTAACCTGTCTGTGTTTCCTTTTGGATGGCTGGCCCAATTAATTTTTTTGACTTATACGGACTTAACGTCCGTAACTTATATATAAATTTATTTTTTATTTTTTTTTTGTCATTGGATTTGGTCCTATTGTTCTTCCGAAAAATACTTCTACTGGTTTACGTTTGGTGGTGGAATGAATGGAATAGTTATACTTGAATATGGCTCTATTGAGGAGGTCCTTAAAGTCGGTGTGGGTGTTTTCTGCTTTAGTGCAACGCATCACTTCGGTAAGTGTGGAATGGAATCGTTCTATTTGTCCGTTTATAGAACTTTTGTATGGAGGAGTTTTAAATATTTCAATACCGTATTCATTTTCTAGCATAAAGGTTATAGGGGCTGCGTTTAGGGATTTTTCGTTGTCCATAACGATATTTTCTGGGATTCCGAATGTTGTCAAGAGACCTCTTAAGGGGGCTTTATGTCTTCCGTTGCTCTGGAGCGCACAATTTTTGCTTGTGCGTATTTGGAAAATTTATCCATTGCCGTCAGCACTACTTTGTTGTTAGTATGGTATAGGTCTATATGAACGATATGACCTGGGTAATTAGGAATGGGAGTTGGTTTCAGGATAGGATTTACTGGATGTCTCTCATACTTATTTTCTAAGCAAATTTTGCACTGTTTTGCAATTCGTTTTATTTTGGCGTTCATTTGTGGGAAGTAACATCTTTCTAAGAGTTGGGCTTTATTTTCTGTGGGATTGCGATGAGCTCTATTATGCTCGTTGATGATTTCCCGTTCCCTGTTCTGATTCGTTTGTAACATCTGTAATGAATTTTCGGGTATACCGTACTTTGTACCTGCTAAAATGAATTTTGTAAATTGTTTGTATTTTCCCAAAAATGTTGTCTTCGGTTTTTATGCAATTTGTTACTGTAGGGTTGAGGTATCTTTTCAACAATGTGGTAAGACTTTCTTCTGTAAAGTCTCTTTCAATAATAATATGTCTATGGTAAGCGGGAAAAGGTAATTTAAATTGGTATGAAGAGGTTTCGGCAGTAGAAATAAAAATTTGATTTTTAAATGCATTGATAGGTGCGTCTGTATACGGTATTAAATTTTGGGCTGAACTTTCGTCACTATGTTGGGTTGCAGACAAGGAATTTATTTGTTGTGGTGGTCGAGAAAGTGCGTCTGCGACAATATTGTTACTGCCAGGTTTGTATTTTAGTTCGTAGTTATATTCCTCCAGTATAGCTTTCCACCTTTTTAGCTTACTATTGTTGTTTTTATTGCTAAGGGCATACGTCAGGGGTTGGTGATCGGTAAAAATTGTGACTGTAGCAGAGCCGTAGAGGTAACTTCTTAATGTTTTGAGTGCCCAGATAATCGCTAACATTTCTTTTTCGTTTGTTGCGTAATTTTCTTCAACCTTTGACAAAGTTCTTGATATAGAAAGAATGGGTTTATTTTCTTGTTCGAGTACTGCTCCTATAGCGTAATTAGAGGCGTCGGTGGTCAAGTGAAATTCTTTATTGAAGTTGGGGTATTGCAACATCACTTCGCTGGATGTGAGTGTATTTTTAATTTTATTGAAAGCATCTATTGCTTCGCTGTTCAGCGTTATTGCTGTTTTTGCTGATAGTTGTTTGCTTAGTCGTCCTTCCTCTCCTCTTAAAATAAGAGTAAGGGGTTTTGCTATCTACGCGTAGTCCTTAATAAATCGTCTGTAGAATCCCGACATTCCCAAGAACGATCTAAGGTCCTTGAGTGTTTTCGGTATAGGTACTTTCTCTATTGCCTCTACCTTTGATGGGTTCGCTTTTATTCCGTATTTTTAATTTTATTGAAAGCATCTATTGCTTCGCTGTTCAGCGTTATTGCTGTTTTTGCTGATAGTTGTTTGCTTAGTCGTCCTTCCTCTCCTCTTAAAATAAGAGTAAGGGGTTTTGCTATCTACGCGTAGTCCTTAATAAATCGTCTGTAGAATCCCGACATTCCCAAGAACGATCTAAGGTCCTTGAGTGTTTTCGGTATAGGTACTTCCTCTATTGCCTCTACCTTTGATGGGTTCGCTTTTATTCCGTTCGCAGTCACTATGAATCCTAAAAATTCAACTTCCTGTGCAAAGAATTTACATTTGTCTAGTTGGATTTTCATGTNTACCTTTGATGGGTTCGCTTTTATTCCGTTCGCAGTCACTATGAATCCTAAAAATTCAACTTCCTGTGCAAAGAATTTACATTTGTCTAGTTGGATTTTGATGTGGGCCTGTTCTAATGTGTCGAAAATTATTTTTAGGTCTTTTGAATGCTCTTTTTCTGTCTTGCTGAAGATTATGTTATCGTCTATGTAGACGTAAGATAATTTTCCTATGTGTTGTCGTAAGATGTCATCAAGGGCGCGTTGGAAGATGGATGGTGCATTTTTAGTCCGAAAGGGAGTCTGGTAAATTCATATTTACCGCTATTGATGGAAAATGCGGTCTTTTCAATATCGGATTCCTTTAGTGGTATTTGATGGAATCCACTCTTTAGATCAATAACAGAAAAGAATTTATTACGGCCTAATTGCGCGAGTACTTCGTTTATCTCCGGGATAGGGTATCGATCTGTGATGGTGACTGAATTGAGCTTTCGGTAGTCAATTACCAATCTATATTGTTTATTTCCTGAGGTGTCTGGTTTCTTATTCATGATCCAGACAGGCGAGTTGTAGGGNAAATCCACTCTTTAGATCAATAACAGAAAAGAATTTATTACGGTCTAATTGCGCGAGTACTTCGTTTATCTCCGGGATAGGGTATCGATCTGT
>NW_016197375.1:2608-2818 GCF_001687245.7 Rhagoletis zephyria | reverse complement strand
TTTTTTTTTTTTATTTTTTTGCAGATCTTTAAGCTTAACCTTGTTTGTCATCTGAGGGGAATTTTTTTATTTAGTTATTTAAGAAGCTATTTTGATTCAAATTTTTCCGAAATATATAGGGGATTCACAAGACGTGTTAACCGTCGTAAAATCTTAAGCTTAACACTTGTTTATGTAAAATAGCGGTTAAAATGGTTGGGGGGTTGGCTA
>NW_016197375.1:0-2529 GCF_001687245.7 Rhagoletis zephyria | reverse complement strand
CTTAAGATTTTACGACGGTTAACACGTCTTGTGAATCCCCTAATATTGTTGCAAGTTTTAAAATATAATAGCGTACAAGCCAGGTAAAGTGTTTGGCCAGCCTTTTGTAGCTATACTCGTGCAATAATGCCTATTCATATGAAATGCTATTTATATATATACATACGTATGTATGTAAAATTAATTTGCAATTTCAAAAAAGTCCGTGAAGAAGCGTGCGTGAGCGTGCGTGATTAAAGAACTAGGCGTCGTGAGCGTACATGAAGGTTATTGAAAAAAATATAGCAGAACGTGAGTGTGCCTGATTTACAAAACTATAAACGTGAGCGTGCATGAACGTGAGCCAAGATCACTCACGTGCCCATCTCTAGTTCTTACCATGCAATATAACAGACTAAAGTTTTCCCCTATCTTGCTCATGTCGGTTGTTTCAAAGACTTTTGTACTGGATATACAATTATGCAACGGAGTGTATATATAGATTTCGTAAAAATTTTTTTTTGGCAAATGTCCATAAATATGATTGTATCTACTGGACAGTGAGTTAATTATACATTAGGGTGGTCCAAAAATGCATGGGAAAAAGTAAAGTCGGAGGTTTTATGCTCTCACCCCCTAGGATTGTTCTATACCCAAAAAAAAATACCAGTATTTTTTTAATTTGAAATCAAAAAGTATTTAGAGGTCACTCAAAGCGACCTAAATTTCTCCATGTATTTTATATGGGGAAAAACAACTTTTCGTAAAAATGGTATAGAATAGCTAAAAATTAATATTTTTGTTTTTCTGTAGGAAATTCCCGGTTTTAATACCCAGTTGTTTATTTAGCAATTTTTTCATCGCAATTAAAATTCATAGGTCCGCCAAAAACCCACAAAAACCCCGAAAGATGCAATGGGGCGACCAATAAAAAATTGTTAGTTTAACAAAAAAGAGTTAAATAAACAATTGGGTACTATTACTGAAAGTATCCTAAAGAGAACCAGACTGATCGATAAATATTGATTTTCAAGAATTTTGTACCCCTTCTACGAAAAATTTTATTTTTCCCATATAAAAATACATGGAAAATTCTGAGCGATTTCTAAATATTTTTTGATTTAAAAAAAAAAATAGGTGTATAATATTTTTCAATATAGAACAACCCTGGGGGGTGAGAGCACTACAATTCTGATTTTACTGTTTTTGGACCACCCTATTATACATACAGTGGCGGTTAAAAATGGATGAATGGTGTTTCGTTTTTAATATTTACAATGTTTTTCAATCTATTTTTTTTTTATTTTGTATAAAATTATGGTTTATCCGTTAACAAAAACTTTATAAATAGCTATACAAATATAATAAGTGTAAGTTTTGAGTGGCTAACGAATCGCATTAATTTTTAATATATATTTTTTTTGCTGACGTCTTTTGCGTTGTTTTTTTTTTCAGATAAAAAGCGAAATTTAGGAAAACTGGCGTTGACTTTGTTTTATTTTTTAGCCGCTGAAAATTTACATTCCTATTACGAGAATTTTATACGTTTGTTAACTGCATACCCAAATAATTTCTAAAAATTCTGGTTAAAAAGCTCGAAATTGAAACAAAAATTTGTGGAATTTTCCTAAGTTCTGTATGTTCTGTATTTTTGACTGCCGCTGTATATGTATGTATTATCAAAANTTTTTTTTTTATTTTGTATAAAATTATGGTTTATCCGTTAACAAAAACTTTATAAATAGCTATACAAATATAATAAGTGTAAGTTTTGAGTGGCTAACGAATCGCATTAATTTTTAATATATATTTTTTTTGCTGACGTCTTTTGCGTTGTTTTTTTTTCAGATAAAAAGCGAAATTTAGGAAAACTGGCGTTGACTTTGTTTTATTTTTTAGCCGCTGAAAATTTACATTCCTATTACGAGAATTTTATACGTTTGTTAACTGCATACCCAAATAATTTCTAAAAATTCTGGTTAAAAAGCTCGAAATTGAAACAAAAATTTGTGGAATTTTCCTAAGTTCTGTATGTTCTGTATTTTTGACTGCCGCTGTATATGTATGTATTATCAAAACTTTTGCACGAAATAAATCGCAATTCATTTAGTTTGGAAGAATTCGTTGAATATCGCGCCTATGGATCGTAATTAGGCCAACATAAAGTGAAATATGTACATACTAAATCAAAAGTGCCCTTGATTGAAAAAAATATAATAATTGATAAAAAAAAAGTTGGTGTAATTAGCGTCACGACTTTCGTGACTAGTTAAGATGCATGAAAATTAAAACTGGAAATTGTATTTTTTTGCGCAATTTAAGAATTATGTTAGTTTCCAGTTCAATGCATAGCGAGGATTCAATTGAATTGCATTCGAACGAAATCTTTCTACACTCTTTGACATGATAAGAACTTATATTGTCTGCTTTAAATGGAATATGAGATTTTTCTTTCCAGCCATTAGACGGCTTCGTTGGTCGCAAAAGTCGATTGAAAACGCCAAATCTGTCTGCATCGAATCGAATGGCTTGAATTCCAACGCTCACAAT
>NW_016197374.1:0-2818 GCF_001687245.7 Rhagoletis zephyria | reverse complement strand
TATAGTCATGTCGGAAAGTACTTCCTTTGCGAGTACCAAAGTCCAACTATTTACCGTCAAAGGTGAAACGAAAAGAAAAACTACGCAAGCGGGGGGTATACAGATCGCGCTGGCGGCAAACACAAAGCAATCACAAGCAACGCAACGTTAGTCGATTACGAGTAAAATGTATAGGAAATGGGTTCGTGGGAGTGCCGTCAATAGGTATTATATAATGCGAATATTTCTATGTACACAACGTTAATTGCATTTGCAACAGCCATAACAATAAAGTTATTTAACGAAAGCAACAACAACGCAACATACTCATATGTCGTTAAACCTAAATATGAACAATATGTTGATGGTTCAATGTGAACGCTATACTAGCTACCGAAACGTGTTAGAAGATTAGTGAATGAATTCTCAAATGTATGTATTAGTGTGTGCACTCGCATTAGGGTGCGGCGAAAAAAATAGATCAAAAAGAAACCACGCTGACAAAAGTGTACGCGAGCCAGAGGTAAAACTTATTTTCCAACATCCATAAGAAAGCGATAGAGAGGCTAATGTGTGAAAGAGGCAAAGAGAGAGTTTTGTCTCGAAGNTACTGGCGAATTTAGATTTTCGACGCGGTACTTATTAATGTCAAAATAGTGTGTTTGTTGTAATATGAATTCGCCTTGTTTACAACAAGCACATCATTTTGACATTAATAAGTACCGCGGCGAAAATCTGAATTCGCCAGTAACACCACCTTGTATAGATTCGCCTTGGGTGAGACTGTTGGTGAGCAGCGTATGATGCGCGAGTGAATCGCTTAGTGGTTCTCGACAAAGGTGAAACTACTGGTTAATGCGTATGGATGCAATTGTGGATCGTTCGGTGGACCACTCGGTTTCGAACAGTTGATCTAGTGATGCACAGAAGTTAAAGAGCTGACTAGTGAAGCACAGAACCGGAATCGGAGAAGCTGTTAATTTAGAGAACCAACTGGTTCGGTTCTTACGAAAACCCAAAAACGGTTCTAACGGAACCGAAACTCGATTTGAAGTGAAATGGAAGAACAGAAACTCAATTCCTTGTTGTTTTTATGCTATCGACTTGACCAATCAAATTTTGTTCGGTTCGAGGCACCATATATGATCCGCCATATATGTAGGGGTTAGAATCATAAGGGTGTAAGTGACATTTTTTTTAAATATAAGTGATACCCATATAGTTAAATATAGTGTTTATTTGGTGACAAAGAGATCCAAGTCATTTCAAAAGTCAAAGTCAAAAGACGATTATAGTTCAAGAAGAAAATACAGGATCAGATGAAGCCCATGGCAGCGTTTTGTCAGATGACGATGATTAGATATATTTTAGTAGAGTTAATGTTGTATATTATAACTTTTTACATAAAAAAATTTAGATTTTCATAAAAATAAGCTTTTCCATTTATTTCCTTACCGAAATTTACCAAAGTAGGTACTCAGAAGTAAAAGGATCAAAACAATATCAGACTTACTTAGATCTTTTTGATTCTAACCCCTTCATATATACTCGATCAGGCCAACTAACATTAACTTCATTGTTTTTGATACTATCTACTTGTAATTCAATTTGTTTACGTAATATGGAATTGTAAGTTGACCTTCAAATTAATTTCCTTGAATTTAATGTTATGCTGGTTTTCTTGCTCATCTTTGACGCTTTCAAATCGCTGTTAAAAAAAATATATATATTTCCCCCTGCAAAAACCTCAAAGCCCGGCACCACGGTTAAATATTAACCGATTTTAAAATTAAAAATCCTTGTTTTCGATATTCTTCAGTTCTGGGAAATGGCAGCAGAAAAATCCCAAAAAGTTTTAGTAAGTGTCTTCTTTTTTAAAAGCTTTATTTAAACCTAACATCCTACCCAGAGGAAAAAAAGCTTTCCAGATTTGACATTTTTTGATTTGGTTGAAGAAGGTCCTCGAGCAGAAGTCCTTTCGAACTTGGTGACCCATCTCTCGGCAAACAGCTTGTCATATAACAAAACGCACCACCCTAATATTTGTTAGATCACTAGATACAGTATACATATACGAATACGAATGTAAGAATACTTTTATGAGCGTTGGGTGGAAATTATGGGTGGCTATAGAGACAGATAAACGTGGAGGCAGAGGGACAACGCGTGTACAAGCAAGCGATGCAAGTTACTTTCAAGTAATTTAATTTGCTACGATTTGGTGTGATTCTCAATTAAGATATTGGCGCATGAATATCCGACATTTGCACTTACATACATGTGTATATACATATGTACATATACTGTTAGATGAATATCCGCCAAGTGGTACCGCTACTCAGACGCTTGTTTTTCATTAGGCCACTGTTTGATGCTTCTATGAAAGTATCTAAAGCGCACATGTGTGTGTACATGTACATTGTGTATCCTATATAATGAATGTTTGAATGTCCGTATACCCCACTGAGTATTAATTGACACAGTGGCATTTTGCACAAACTGTTTGCCATGAGTCATGCACACTATTTTTGCAATGCTTGCGAAACCCACAGCGCCAATCAAGCGGCACAAATTTTCATTAAGAACAAGTCTTTAGCACGTTTTTGCATTGCCTTTTTTTTGATATATATGGATTTTTTTCCTATTCCCCCCTATTTATGATTTATGCACTTTCAAGTGGCTAGCTCACAAATACCTACTTTTTGCCACTCGGTAAACAATCGCTGAAAAAAGCGACCATTTTTCTTGGAAGTGAGCTCTTTACAAGCCACAAAATGTGCATACCAGTTTAAAAAAAAAGTAAAGGAAAACGCAAAGTCGTAAACATTTGCAAAATTGC
>NW_016197373.1:0-2818 GCF_001687245.7 Rhagoletis zephyria | reverse complement strand
TGTTTATTTTTGTGTATCATTATTTGTACGTGGCGTAATAAAGATAACAACTAATATGTAGATAGAGTAGGTCATCAGTTATTTGTTTCAAATAATTTACATGTTAGTTTGATACTGGCAGGTATTTCACGCTCAAAATAATGGTAGAAAGTTAATTCGCCAACAAAATTTCTTTGATTTTCAAACCGAAATTCTCGTACAAAGAGCATGTCAACGCGTCCAGAGGTGAAGCGAATATTTACTAATCAGCGATTTTGATTTTGAAAAATGTGTACATAATTACGTACCTTTACATAAATTGTACATAATGCCGCCTATGGACATACATCTATGTATACATATCGCTCACGCATTGGTCCAAAGAGACAAGCGATGAGGCTTCAGCATAAACCCGTAAAACGTCTCACGAGGAGGAGTGTCCGTAAAGATCGTCGTACACAAAAATTGTTTCCATTTTTCTTTAAATATTGTTAACTATTTCATAAATAATTTTCTTAATATCTTAAGGGCTGTTCGCAGCTCTCAAGAAAACGAAAACCTGATATAAAATGACGCACAAGAGAGGGAAAAGTAAGTTTCTTCTATAAAAATTTCTTAAATCGAATAAAAATATTCGTATATTTTTTTCTTCAAGAAAATTTACAGCAAAAGCAAAATATTTTTTCAAGCAAAAGAAATAATGAAATATTTTTCTTATGATTTTTCTAGAGGGTTGCAAACAGCCTTTTAACATCTAAAAAAAATCTTTATAAATCTAAGTTTTAAACTTTGCTCAAAAATTAAAAAGATCCATATTATTCAGCATTTTCAGAAATTTTTCGGGTATGCAGTTTCATAGCCCATTCAATTTAAGTGTAATAAAATGGAAATGTGGCTACAAAATGATTTTTGTTCATTTTATTTGTTGACGGAGTTGCCTCTTTCTTCCATGTCAAAAATGGTCGCATGCTATTTCATAATGCGCAACAGAGTGAACAAAAAAAAAACATAGCCAAAAATCCTAGGCATTTTGAAGGCTTTTTAGACTTACACTTTCTAAAACTGCATACCAAAAAGTTCTGAAATTTTATTTTACTATATTTTTTTTTTAAATTTGTACAAAATTTTAAACTCTGAGTTATGTGAATTTTGTTGTTAGAAAATTTTAAAATTTAAATACAATAAAACATTATACAAAAATTTAAGAAATACTGTACGATTTTCATTGGCACTCACTGTATATATGTATATAAACTGAACCTATTTTGGTCACCCTTGTAGAGGCAGAGGCAACATCTCCGGTTAAATACAAAGCCTCCACAAAACTCCAAAGTTAGGTCTATATAACAGCATTTTTCACAAATTGCAAAAAGCCGAGAACATACTGTGTTTCAAGCCGAGTTGTTTACAATTGCGATGCGTCAGATTAAACTTGAACATTTCTTATAGAATCCATTTCAGTTATCCAAACGTTCAATTATACTATTTCCTGCAGAGTAAACCATCTTTTTGGGTTTGGGCCTCTTCGAAACGTTAAATTTCTGAGATGGTAAACTAAAAAATCAGTAACTGCTCCAGCGCAAGAGGCAATTAGACAAAGCTTTCGGTCACATGTGCGTTCTATGGTTTCTTATGAAAGAACCAGATTAACACTCACAAAAAGTCGGAACTACTGCTTTATATGAAGACAATGAGGACGCAAAACTAGTTATGTGTTCAGAGGCGTAACTATAGGGTGGCATGGTTGGCAAAATGCCACGGGCCTCCAATCCGAAAAAGCCCTGGCCCAAGAGATCGCGAGCTCAGAAATATCCTAAAATGTTTAACAAAACTAAGTATGTACTTAAAAGTTATAAGTTTTAAGTAAATTTCAAAACACATTTGGAACAGGGTTAAGCATTCGTCCGCAGGACCACACTTTGTGCATGCATTAGGCATTCTGTGCAAATCGTGTGCAGGTTTAGAAACTCTCTTTAGCGATAGAGAAAATCGTTCACGTCGCACAGTTTTTTTGCTCTACTATACCCAGTTCTAACATATTAACTAGTATTTGCTCACTTTTTTCTCGATTCACTGCAGTATACAATTTCTTTTCTGGCACTTTGATAATCATACTACGCATACCATTTCCAACTGGCACACAAGTAGCACAGGCAAGCGCGTCATCACACGCAATAAAGGTACAACAATAATGTTAACAACAATAAAATTATATCAACAACTTGAAACTCAAGCAAATCGGTGATATTGACAATAATGTGAGTTGTAATTTTTGTTTGATCTATAAACTTGGCTGCGCTTATGTAAGTGTGTATTTATATACATTGTATTTGTGTTTGTGTGTATCAGCGCGTATGCACTTTTGAACGATTTTTTTTTGTTAACATATGTATGTACACTTGTGTATATATTTTTATCTTTACAATGCCTAAGGTAGCAACGTACAAAAAGAAAATAACGTATGCCTAGCACGCCGATAAGAATTTTTAAAACATTAGTAACAAAGGCACTCTATTTGCCTTCTTTTTTTTTCTATATCAATTTAACATTTTTGGTGAGCGCTACACGGCAGTAAAAAACTTGGTAAGAAAAATAAACAAACAAACAAAATTGAAGAAAAGTGAGCTGAATCAGCAGCAGCAACAGTTGCGCTTACTTAATTCGAAAATGTCAACAAATGCATTATACGAAATTATTGTCTCTGTGCAAAGGAGATTATAACAGAAGCAAGAAAACGGCAGTAACAGTATACATATTTAGTTTTATAATAGTTCAACTGCTGCTTGTTGATATGTTCTTTCGTATGTAATAGAAAAATGTATGCATAGGTAAATATTTA
>NW_016197372.1:1974-2821 GCF_001687245.7 Rhagoletis zephyria | reverse complement strand
GAAAAATTTGTGGTGGAAATCAATAATCGCTTAAGGGTCACTTTTTCAGTTCGCGGCCGTGGTTTAAATTAAGTTGAAACGCCCGATCTGGCTGGTTTAAGGCCGCTTGTTCAATGTCTGATTAGCACTAATCGGAGGACTCGGACTTAATCCGGATCAACCGCAGTTAATTCCCGAGTTGATCCGGATCAACGCTGCCGTCTGTTTATGCTTTTATATGCATGATGTTGAAAACGTCGATAATGATGTTTCACCGGCAGGTAGTGATAACCAGACATTGAACAACTGGTCCTTAAACTAAGATCAGCCAGTCAAATGTTACCCCGCTGTTCAATTTAGGGCCTGTTGCTCAAAGCCTGGTTGACACTTGTCATCGGTTAACATCGTTATCAACGTTTTCGACTCCATGCATATGACACGGTGCCAGTAACGTCGTAACGATATTTAACCGGTGATTAGTGTCAACCAGGGTTTGAGCAACCGGCCCTTAAACTCAGTTTACTTAATCTAAGTTTAAACTGGCACTAAATAATTGGTCCTTAGTCGACTGAAGACAGAAAATGTATACCATCCCACTGCATACTGAGGTCAAACCACTAAAGGCCGGCTGTTCAATGTCTGGTTATCACTACCTCCCAGTTAAACATCATTATCGACGTTTTCGACATGATGTTATATGTTTCTTAGGGCCGTTTGCACCATGTCTAGTTAACGCTAACTGGAGGTACATCCTTCAGTTAAGCACGTTAACTGCTTTATCGATCACATGTTATATGATGGGTGTCGATAACGTCGATAAAGATGTTTAACTGGGAGTTAGAATTAACTAGACATGGTGCAAACGGCC
>NW_016197372.1:0-1964 GCF_001687245.7 Rhagoletis zephyria | reverse complement strand
TACATACGTAAAAGTCTGTTGGTTTTTGATTTCTACGTAAAAATGGTATAGCAGTGCATGCAATGCCAAGTATGCATAACAGAGCCTTTAGAATTAACTAGACGTGGTGCAAACGGCCCTTAATGTCTGGTAACACTAACTACAGGTTAAACATTTATATTGACGCTATCGACTCCCTGTTGGAGCCGACCAAGTCGATAACGATGTTTAACCTGCAGTTAGTGTTAGCCAGATATTGAGAAAGTGGCCCTAAGGGCCGGTTGTTCAATGTCTGGTTAACACAAATCGGGGGTAGAAGCTCTGAGTTAAATGCAACGACTGCTTTATCGATAACATGTTATGTGCATGGAGTCGAAGACGTCGATAACGATGTTTAACCGCAGATTAGTGTTAACCAGACATTGAGTAACCGGCCCTTAATTTACTATTTTTGTTGATTCGAGATTTTTACAAATGTATCCACACGTTTGTTAGTTTTATATAGAAAATAATTTTTGCACTGAGGTTCACTTTCCCATGGAACCTCCCACAGCTTAAAATTATTGTAACCAATAGAGGTATGCTGAAAAAAAAAACTAAACGGAAGTTCACAAAAGTTGATATAAANCGACCTATCTCGGCAGCCAGTTCGAAAACGTTTTATCTCAAAAAACTTTTCAAGAACGCCCTACTTCAGAATTTAATTGAAAAACACCCTATCTCAAAATTCGGTACAAAAACGCCCTAACTCACTTCAAAATGTATTGAACATATGCTGATATAGAGCGTTTTTGAATTGACAGCTGGGCTAGGCCGTTCTTGAAAATTTTTTTGAGATAGAGCGTTTTAGCATTGGCTGCCGAGATAGGTCGATCTTCCACTCAGCAATCGATATGTAGTGCGCATGTTTTTTGACGAGGAGGAAGCATCGACAGCCTAACCCCGTCAGTGTGAAACTTTAACGCAAACTAAACCTTTTACCGTCATGGGCTGTTTTCTCCTGATACCACAGTCAATGATTTGGTGGGGATTGTAACACTGTGTGACTTCTAAAGTTATAGATCTAGTGAAACACAACAAATATACATACTTACAATTTTGAATACCCTCTTAAATCTGGACTTAGGGTCTAAAAACGCGTTTTTCATAGGTTGTTTATCTGATGAAAAATATTTATAGTGCGTACACGATAACCGCAACCCTCAATACGTTCCTTGATTAATGCAAGTCTCTAAAGCAAAACATTGTTAGAATTATAAGTCCAACTTCAAAACAATTTAACAATTTAGGTATTGGAACCTACAACATTCTTTTTTTATGCATGCCACACACACAAAATTTGAATTTTTTGCCTTCTTTGACTTACCGGTATTCTGGAAAAACTAAAAAGTGATGTTTCAGTTAAAGGCATATGTGATACGCTTAAAACAAACAAATAAACTGTTATCAGAATTAGTCAAAATGAAAGCAAAGGTAAAAATAAAAAAATATAGAAGCCGAACTTAGTCAAAATGAAAGCAAAGGTAAAAATAAAAAAATATAGAAGCCGAACTTGGGAAACGGCAAACTTTAAAAAGTGCGAGTACCAAGAAAGGATTTACACAAATGGTTTTGCTTTAAGAGCAAGTACAATTTGTGAAAGCTAAAGTCCGGATGGTTCCGGGCGCAGAAGGCCAGGAAGGTAGGAAAAACTTTTAACTGCCATTCACCTAGGAGTGACCAGAAGTGATTCTTGTGCGTACGGTTCAAATCGCAGCTCTTTACGTCCGACATCACTGCCATCCAAGAAATGCAATGGACGGGTCAAGGAAAAGTAAGCGTGAAGCCTTGCGAGGTCTACTACAGTTGCCACGTAAAGGTAGGAGAGAGACTCCGTCGCCGAGTACTGGCGTTCACCCCGGTGGACGAACGTCTAGCCACAATCCGCATCAAAGCTAGATTCTTCAACATCTCGCTCATCTGCGCCCATGCCCCGACGGAAGAGA
>NW_016197371.1:0-2818 GCF_001687245.7 Rhagoletis zephyria | reverse complement strand
CTCATTCTCTATTCAACTTTGCTTTAGGCTCTTCTTCAGCTCAAGCAAGCATATGAGTTGAAAGACTACAAAAATCCACTAGATCTTTTTTTCAGCAGCAGCAGCAGCGGCAGTTCAGCCAACCAAAAAGAAAAAGGCCATCTGTACAAAGTCCGAGAGAAGTTGAGGCTTGGGTAAATAAACAGAGAGCGAACCAACAGTCGATGTCTGCAGTAAAAAGTAAGGAATATTCTCTCTGTGTGAATATACTCAAAAGAAGAAGAGGAAGAAGAAGAAGTGGGGGCAATAAAAGCAAACAGCCTTAGACACATTTTCTGGCCGAGTGGACACACACACAAACACACACACACTAAATTCTGCCTTATTCCTATTCTGACTGGACTGAGAAGCCCCAGCAAATCAGTGGCTGGCAAATCAAATATAATAAAAAGAGAGAGAAAGAGAACTGGGAATCAAGTGAGATGTATGTGTTGTTGTCGTCTCGTTGACACAGCAGCAGCAACAGCGTGACATTTAGCAGGATTTGCTCATTCATTTACTCATTCACTCATTGCCTCGATGTGATCACACTTTTTGCTTTACAGTGTGAAAGGAATATTCTTTCAGTGATTTTTGGTGGGCTCTTGTTGTTTGCGCTTTTTCTGGTCATACAAAGAGAGTAAAGAATAAAAATAAAATGTCTATCTGATGTAATTTGAGCATAGAAATTGAGAGACAATTTAATTAGTCAATTACTCTAGTTCAGGCAATTGTTAAAACGAAAAAATGTTTTTGTAAAAATAAAAACCATTTTGAAATATCATCATGGAAGCTCAACTAGACAATCAAAATATTAAAACTAGTTATTTTTAAACTCAAAAATAAATAATTTAAAATAATTTAAAATAAAGATTACCTTTTAAAAATATCCTCTCTGAAAAATTAAAAAAATATTCAAAAAAATATTCATATTTACTCATTTACTGCTCACAACTTGTACGGATTCATCTCTTTTTTTTATCCCAACACATGTACAGCAAAACTAGCACTGCCACATCCAACAACAGTTTCTCCTTAAGCCAAGAACAAAAGCAAAAACAAAAAACAAAGCAGAATGAAGACAAGAAAACAAGAAAATGAGGGAAAATGAGCCCAACAACAGCAGCAGCAGCAGCAGCCTAAATGGACTACTGATGCAAATGGTTTCTCCTCTTCTTCTTCTTCTTCCTTTCCTTCAACCTCGAGTGGTCGTTCTCATCGCTTACTGTACAGCACACACCAAAATGAGAAACAAGAGCCCGGAGAAAATGAAAACAAGCAAAATTCAGTTGAACTGAAGGAGAAGGAGAGAGAGGGAATCGACGACCGAGATGGAGTAGATGTAGAGAAAAGTTTAATGAGAGAGAAAGAGACGGAGAAACAGAAAAACAAAAGAGAGCAGCAGGGCAAAAGAAAGAAAATGGAAAGAGAGAGAGAGGAATTGAGAATAATAATAACAGCAGAAAATAGGGGGGGGAGAAAATGGAATCAATAGAACCCCTCTTCTTCAAAGTGAAGACAGAGCAAAACCAATTGACACAGTTGGCGAACAACAAGCAAAAAACGAGAACGAGACTAAATACCAAGCGCGGCTTTGCAATTAGTGTTCGTGTTTGTTTGTGCCTGACCGTTGACCGAGCGAGACCAGCAAACAATAAACAATAAATCGCCAAATTAAGCATCAAAATCAACAGCAACAACAAACACAAGCCAAACAGCAGAACACAGCCAAAGGGCATAACATAGTGAACTCAAAGCTCGACTGAAATCAAAGCCTCTTTCTTGAATTGAAGGAAAAGCAGCAGTGCATCTCATCTTACGCCGCCGCTGCCATTGGACATTACCGGTGGTGGTGGTAGTGTGTGTCCGTGTCATAACACTTAGGATGATTTAGTTGAGGAGGAGAAAGAGGAGGAAAAAGGGCCTCTTCTTTAGGATAAGAAGAAGAAAAGCTGCGAGACTAATAAGGCATAGAACTACTACGATGACGGTACCACCACTACCACCACTAATAACAATAATACATAGAGCCTCGCTGCGGAAACCGCCGCAATTGAAATCGGTGCTGCTGCTATTTGCATACCCAGAGCAGTGCTCAAATTTGTGGGCTGCTGCTGGTGTCCATAGGAAAAGGGCATAGTAGTTGCCAGTGGCACTATGCACTCTCTCCAGGCAACACAGAGGAGACGGAACAGAACAGGACAACGGCAGAGTTTGGAGAGAAAGAAGGAGAGCAAGCACCCAAAAGTGGAAACGAGAGAGCTCACTGAGCACTGAAAACGGAGAAGGACAATTCCCCACATCGCCGTAAAGCAAAGCCAATTCCCAACAACAAATCTGAAATTTTCCTCACCGCTTTCTCCAGTGCTCCCAAACTCTAATTCAAAATAAAACGTGAGCAAAAGTGAAAAAATAAAAAAATAGAGTAGAACATCAAATCAAATTAAATCTACGTAATAGTAAAACAAGACCAAAACAGGACAAGAGTAGTAGTGCTCTCTCTCTCTCTCTTCTGTATTATGAGCCGATTTATTAGTAGTAGTGCTAGTGTCTCTCTTTCGGTGACTTATTTACAATTAATTGGCGCAAATATTTAGATAAGTGACAATGGTGGTGGTGGTGGTGCTGGTGGAGCAGGAGTGACACACAATATACACCGAAACTTCAGTGCTGCATTAGAGTGTTGTTCTGTCTGTCTGTCTGTCTGTGTTGAAATCGAAGCAAGAGAAATAAAAGAAAAAGCGACTATTGGTAGCAGCAGCAGCAAAACAAGCAGTTCGGCAGCGGCGGTGGAAAGCAA
>NW_016197370.1:0-2818 GCF_001687245.7 Rhagoletis zephyria | reverse complement strand
CAGTCCCATAGAATTTGTTTTGATAACTTTTGATTTTGAAATTTTAGCAAAAGTCATTATAAACAATCTATGAAATTGAAAATGAAAAACGTGGAGCGCATGCAATACAAAGCATTCGATTTAATTGACAATAGTCAAACTACATAAAGTAGACCTAAAATTTCTACAGCGAAAGTAGAACTTTCAAATCGATTTTAAGCGGTCGTTATTCATATACCCACATACATACATACATATATTACTTTTCATATCAATTCAAGTGTATTACATGCGCCCCACGCTTTTCATTTTCAATTTCATAGATTGTTTATAATGACTTTTGCTAAAATTTCAAAATCAAAAGTTATCAAAACAATTTCTATGGGACTGAGAAATATTATTTTCTACTTTTTAGTCCATTTATAAAAGCGTTGTATATTAAAAAGTTTTTTTTATATTATTTATTTTCTACTTTTTAGTCCTGTCTGAATATAAATTTTGCAATAGGTATTAAAAGAATTCAACGATATTAATAGAAAGGTGCACACACATGCATTTACATATGTATGTACATACAAACGAGCCCCAATTAATTTTATTTAAAGAAATGGCGTGTTGTCTATTTCCGCTGTAGCAAACGTAGTACATAGGGCGACATCTAGATGTCATCTACCTCGCCCTATTCACTACAGCTGTCGCCCTATGCACTATGCTTTTTTATAGGAACTTTTCAAAGCTTTGCTTTGGTGTCGGACACACAACATTGAAAGTTTCTGGATCCAAAACATTCAAAGTTTCTGGACATACAACATTGCAAGTTGATAAAAGCGTTGTAATAACGCACAAGTTTGTTGTCCAGGCTCTTACAAACACAACGCACCGCTCGAAATTCCTTTTCATTTTATTATGTATTTAAAATCAGTCGCACAGCTCACAATTGAAAATTTATATTAAAAAAAATTTTGAATAGTATAGGGTTAAGAGTTGACATTTCAGTCGCAGTTCAAAAGAGAGAAATGTCGAAATCACTTCTACCTTGTTATGCCTTGATTATGGCTAATGCTTTGTTATCCACAGCTATAAATAACAATATCATTATTGAGCAAAAGTTTCTTGAAGTAGGCCATACCCAAATGGAAGCTGATTGTATCCATTCCACTATCGAACGAGCACTTAAGAAAAGAGATATCCATGTTCCTGCAGAATACATTGAAGTATGTAGATCAGCTAGAAAAATCCAAAACCATATGACGCAACTTATCTTAGCTACACGTTCTTTAAAAGCTTTAACACAGTTCAATTCTTTAATAGCATTCGTCCCGGTCGCGGCAAAGATGCTGCTAAAATAACTGATATACGAGCCCTACGGTGTACACCAAGTGGCGACATACATTTCAAACTAAGATTCTCCAACGAATGGGAAGTAATACCGCAAAGAAAATCCCCAGTAGATGTTTCCTTGCCGTTTTCTCACGTTCCGAATTTATACGAGAGTAGGCGTACGATTGCTCGCAGAAAGTATGAGATCTCCAGTATTTCAAACNTGTTTCCTTGCCGTTTTCTCACCTTCCGAATTTATACGAGAGTAGGCGTACGATTGCTCGCAGAAAGTATGAGATCTCCAGTATTTCAAACGATTACTTCCTGAAGATTACCACGCATACTATAAAAATTTACCTCATGATTGAATAATATTTATCATACTTTCTAGCATTGAGTTCCTACTTAAATTATCTTATATGTGGTCTTTGTACTATTAATTTGAGAGAGGAATACTTCACGTATAGTTACTAATATATGTTTTATAAACTGCCTATTTTTGTTGCAATGAACGGAAGAATAAATCTGTTGTATTTTTTTATATATATAGTTGTTTTTATCATGGAATACTTTTTTAATTAACATTTAAATTGAGCTCGTAATCACAAAAACTAAAATAGAAACAATTTTATTCATACAAAAAACCTGCTAAATCCACTTCAATTTTGAAAATACAAAAACTAAAACCTGCTAAGTTGTTCTGGATTAGGGCCATTGAACGTCGCGCGATTACTAAACTATATGTAGGATTTGCCCCTTAGACTAAGAGTTAAAGATATATTTAGTTTTTTGCTTTACAGTAAAATATGTTTTTTGGTCGTTAGCAGGTTTACACTCTAAGGCGACGATATGAAGCACATTTAACTGATGAAGATATAAATTGTTTTTAAATTGGATATTTACATAAATCTCATAGTAGTTTTATTTTAATTTTGAGTCCTTTTGCATTTTTTTATACAGCGAAATAACACTTAAATTACGTAATTCGCGCATATGTATTAATATTTCGTTAAATATTTTTTTTAAACTGCCCGGTTTCCTCCAAATACATTAGAATTTACAAAAGGAATTTCACTACAAATTGCCTACTTTGCTTACTTTTCTACTACCATTTTCCCCAACAAGGGATTGCATTCTTCCCCTTTCTCTGTCCTTTGTACATGCAACCTTTTGTAAGGGAGTGTCAAACTGCGGCTGTCAATAATTATCTAACCTTGTATTATTGAATCATGCATTTTCCTCATATACACAATAAGCCATCGTTCGGACTTCGCTCCGATAGGAGTAGATTTGTTCCGTTTTGTCGAAAAAATTTGAAACCTAGTCCTCTACTTCGCTCAACTGAAAATCTGCTCCGTTTTGTTGCATCAACAAATTTACTCTTCAAATAGAAAGGAGGTGGGGTTTTTAATAGCAAACTAAAAGTTATATTTTACCTTTTTATCGACACGATTGTTACACTGGTGAGCAACAGCAACTTTGAAAATACACTTGAATTCGTGAATAGGCCCTCACAATC
>NW_016197369.1:0-2818 GCF_001687245.7 Rhagoletis zephyria | reverse complement strand
TGGCGCAACCTCCATAATTTAGATTTTCTTTGCATTAAAGCGTAGTTGCTTTAAATTGCGTCAAAACTAAAACAAAACAACGTAATTTGAAAATAGTGAGAGAAACTGAAATTTTTGTGGAAAATTTCAATAACTACATGTAGTATAATTAAAACACACTCGATTGTACTTATATATATATAATTTTAAATAGTGTTTATTTAATTCACTTCGCTCATACGGCTTAGGCTGCAATGACGGGTAGTTCGGCTAACTTCTCGTCTTTGACTTCTTCTTACATATTTACGTTCTACTTCTTAAACCTATTGATGGACGATGCGGCATTATTTCGTCAAGTTGCAAGGTTGCCGCCTTACTTAGTCGATTATCCCTTTCATGGTGGTTATCCTATCCTACATACATACATACATATATTCGGGGTAATCTTGAGTTTTATTTTCCCCGAACCGGACCACTTTTCACTATTGCTATTTATTATCGGCGGAATACAAGTTTTCGGGGAATATTTTTTTTTTTAAGGAGAAACTCAGGATAAGGCAGATTGTTTCATTATTCATTGATCAATTTCTTAATATACTCTACAGCCAAGCAAGCTTTATATAAACTTGTTAATATTAAATTACTCCTATTTTTCCTATTGAGCGTCACAACCGCTTGCTGGTGTGGACCGATACCAAAAAAAAAAAATCGCCAATTGCCTCTCTCTTCTGTGAGGCTCCGCCTTTTGTATGTCCCGACTGAATTTGGTCCTTCCATTCTGTTCGCGCGCCCTTGCTTTAGAAAAAAGGGGTGAGTCTCTCTCCCCCTCTCTTATTCTGGAATTCTTTTTCATGGATACAAGATGGCGATCGCAAGCGAGAGAGAGAGAAAGGGGGAAATCGGGAACCATTATTTCCAAACAAAATTTGCTTGTTGCTAGTATTGTGGAGAATGAAGATGCCAAAGGATGTGTTATTGGAGCTTATAAATGCCAGGTTCGGATGGTATCATACCTATTGAACTCAAAGATCTCCTGTTGGTGACGTGGAAAAGTTTTCACTATGATCAGAAAGCAGAATTAAGTATCTAGGAGTAGTTTCAGATGCCAAACTTTCATGAAAGCTTGACAATGAGCATAATACCCCTCCTATACTTTAACGGTCCTAGCCAAAGTGAACAGGCCTTTGGAGAAACGTGGTGACTGTCAATCAAGGGTATTATTTTTTATATTTATGATCCGATATATGCAGATTGAATTAGACATCTGTGGTAGAAATCTGCTTGTCAAACGTAAAGGACAGTCGCCGTGCCTTCTCTATAACGCTTGACAGCTCGCTTAACGCTATGTTTCACAGACCATTGTTTTTCACTTCTATACGTAAGGAGGCCTTAACCCATTAAAGGAACTTCTGGTTTCGTGGTATAGGAGCGCAATGTGGTATAGCCGCCTATCTTCAATTCTAGCAATTCTGCAACGTCTAATATCACCTTAACATATCAAGCCCTAACCTTCAAAATAATGATGCAGAAATGCATCTAGATGCTTTAGGAGTGCATCTAGATAATCTAGGAAAATTTCTGCATCAAAAAAAACAATTTTGAAAAAAATTTCGCTTACGTTATTTTGGCGGTTAGGGCTTGATATGACGTCTTACAAGAAAAGGTTGCTACATAGCTATGAAGTAAAACCAGATGATTTCCCTTCAGTTGCACCAAAGCGTAAAAAAAAATATTTAGAAAGGAAAAAAACCTGTTACTATTGCAAAAGTAAGATTTATATTTAATTTATCCAGTCTCGGATAATACAAATTCTACTTTTTGTAGATTTCATATGTGTTACCTTCAAATTTTGAAAATCGGTTAACGTGCTAAACATGATATCGGCTAATGCCGTACAATACCACATTAGCATCCATACGTAAATTTTGAATTATTTGACCACCACTTTCATTCTGAATGCCCAAAAAAAAAGAGAAATTCCAAAGTGGAACCAAAACAACATGAAAGAAAGGCGATAGCATATTATCCGAATCATATATTCCACATTTCCCTAAAATTTTTGAAGCAGGCACTTTTTAGGTTATGTTAGATTTTTCGAAATAACTTTTTTATTTGTGAATATCTAAATGTATTTAACTGCAGAATATTTTATAACTAAAGCTTAACTTTCTTCGAATAATAAAGAATAGTATACCACAATAACCGAAATTTCCCTACCCACCCTTATTATCTGCGGATGAAAGTTTCGCTATTTTACAACAAAGTCATAATTTGAAATTAGACCGTCTTGTACCAAAAATTCATGTCTGGACACATTTTTACTATTTATGCCAAATGTCATTTGTTTTTAATGAACGAAATAGCCTTGGCTGGAGGAACACCGGCTACGCTATTCACAGTATTACATTGGGCGCCGAAAACCGACCGAATGGAAGATCGGACTGAGCAGTCTGGAGCTAAAATATTACGTCCAACTTTCCAAGCGATTATACAATGTTCGATGTTAATTTACATTTGCAAAAGTGTTAAGTTTTTCATTCTAGTTAAGTTGTTTTTTGTTCCGTTTTGAATAAAAGTTTTTGCTCGATTTTGTTAAAACGTATATTTATGTATGTATGTATATACTAGGAATGTTAATCCCGGGACCCCGGGCTCCCGAGCTACCGGCCTTTTCAATGTCCCTAAAATCCCGGTTTTCTTGGCAAATAGTCCCGGGACTTTCGGCATTTGTTATTTGCACTGATGGCAGTAACAGAAACTCTTTTTCTTGACCACTATTGGCTATATTTATTTTTTTTATTTAATAATTAATATTTTGTTATAAATGTCTAGCTCATTA
>NW_016197368.1:0-2818 GCF_001687245.7 Rhagoletis zephyria | reverse complement strand
AAAAAAAAAAGCAATTAATCAAATTGTGTTAAAAATGAAGGCTCCAGTGAATTGTGAACACTAAATTCCACTTTGGAACTACTGTGCGTCGTACGTATCCTCACTGGCGTTGTTGCACCCTCAGCGGCATTTCACGTTTTATCGATTTTCGTCTTATTGATACGATTTTGATAAAATGTTTGCGATTTGTCAATGTTATTTATTTGATTGTTCCTGCGCGTTGTCGCTTAATGTGTGTGAAAGTGTTTGTCTGTGTTCTTTGTTTTTGTTTTTGTAGAAGCAACACTTCTAAAATTTGTACACCTTCTATTGTTCCGTATTTCGTTGCAGTTGCGCGAGTACAAGTGTCTTTGCTGACACTAAGCAAATAAAAAACAAAACACCTTCACCTATGTATCTGCCTGGCATTTGGACCGCACCGCCGTAGGCTACCTGCCAGACTGCTTGCCTGCCTCGCTGTCTTTCCATCTTCCCTTAGTGGCCAATTGCTTGCTAATATATGTACCACTGTAGCTCAGCAGCAGCAACATCTTCAATGAGTAGCGCACCCATACACACCGGACTGTGCTTGGCTTACCCATCAGGGATCTCTGCTCTGCTCTTTGCTCCGCTACGCCTTCTCTGTCCCTTTTCCAATTCTGTCACTTGTCATTCGTTACGAAATATGTTTAATAAACGTTTACAATGCGATAATGTTCCATTGCTGACACTTTGTTGATAATAAAACATATTCATTTCACTTCAATTCATTTCATTTCATGGTATGCAGCAATTTAGTGATGTGTTGTTGCAATTGGTAATTGATGTGCGGCAATTTGTGAAATGTTGCAAGTGTTTGTTGGCTGTCACAAAAAGGATACTCGTCCACTTTGTGTACTTATCGAGACAAGCAATTCCAGTTAAAATACATATAATTTGTCTTATCGAATTTTTTTACACTATATTTTTTTTGCTACTATTGGATAGCGCGTATGAGTTATTGCCCATTTAAAAATAAATAAATTGAGTTATCAAATGCGTACAATTCCTTTTGGCTATGCCACTGATGGTGACAAATGTGCGAATCAAATAGGCTAACATCTTGTTTGTCTATTGCGAAAACAATAATATTGGAAGGACATGGAGTTCCGTAATTCGAGTGCTTTGTATTTTTTTTTAGTCTCGGCGTGGGTTGCCAGGGTGGCTGCTTCTTGATAGGCGCTATAACTTTAAACTACGCGACGGCTGTGGCTGTGGCCCGATTAGATCTATTTCTAATAAGATAAGGTTCTTCCTCTTCCTTTATGTCAAACTCATATAAAATCATGATGTCGCTGCCGCATTCAAAAAAATCATGTCGTCATCGATAAAGCGTTTAGATATCGAAGATAACAAATTGGAAGCTGTGGCCCGTAGCTCGTCAGTGAGGTAACCAGTACCCCCAAGTGTGGCTGTCGCCCTTGCAGCAGCTGCTTTATCTGCAATATCGACAGGCGCTATGTTAGGCATGACGTTAAGGGCTAGCATGGGAGTGATCTTAAGTGTCGACACTGATTCCAATGCGGACAGCTTGTTACTCTCACCTATTGACTAACATAGTCTTCGCCACACCATAAAATGCAATGGGCTTAAATATGGTTTTATTGATCGGGGAAATGACTGTGGTAGAAAGGCCCCATCTCCTGCCTCTTGCCGCTCTACAGCTGTATAGAGACACTGAAGCCTTTCTTGCTATATCCTCGATATTAGACTTCAATCAAGCCAAATGGATAATCTGTTTTTTTTGTAATTGCGATATCCAATCATTAGTTAATGGTAAACCTGCTATATATTTCTCCAGGAAAAACTGCTTACAAACAAAGCATCTATCGTTCGGACGCGGTCCTGCGCCGCAGTTATGTGTGCAAGGCAAGCCAATGGGCTATCCAGGAAAAGACTATTGCCATAGGTGCAAGAAGGAGAAAAAGGTAATCACCAAACTGGAATATCGCGTCGGAGGTTAAATTTCCTCACCTAAACGGATACATGTTTTCAACCCCCCACTACTGGAGTGTACATAAAGAGGAAGTTTGGGCATCTAGAAAGCAGCACAGACGCCTGGAGAGCTGAAAAAAATCTTCATATTTGACAGGTAGACAAAACTGAAAGCCATAAACTCACACATAGATCATATAAAAACCCTTACCTACTGACAGTAGTAGCGTGGATAGGCGGGATTTAAGTGAGCTGTCTACGCCACTAAATGCATGAAACCTGCAAGATTACACATCGCTCATCTTAGGTTTTCACAAAATGGAAATTAGCTCCTTTACAAAGTATCTTAAGGGCCACTGCCTTGTTTGCTTAGATGCCACGAGACCAGGGGTGGCCACATTAGACCATTGTCGCAGTCACACAAAGTTAGATTTAAGCAACTATTCGGCTTTAAGCTATGGAAACCATTCATTCAAGGTCTTGCTGAGATATCAAAGGTGGAAATACTCGTAAGAGCTTTGCAAAAAGTTCAAATCGTCAATAAAGTGGGAGGACCATCACAATCTAACCTAACCCAATTTAGCTTTGTTTGAGCTTCTACTTCTACCCTTTGTCACTGGCTTGGAGTTGCAAAAATGTGGTTTTTAAATTTCTGGCTTATTTCGACTCCGTAGATATCAGCGATCTTCAACAAAATAACGAATGCGTGCAATTACCCTCATTTTTCATCAACTTAATTCTTGCTTTTCTCACGAAAATAAATATTTACCCATTCGCTCATTTCAAAAAATTTAATGTCTCAATTTGCGGCCAACATTTTTTCCAACTTTTTAATTATTTGAATTTGGATATAGTATCGTGTGCA
>NW_016197367.1:0-2819 GCF_001687245.7 Rhagoletis zephyria | reverse complement strand
TGTGGGTTGTAAAACAACTTTGCATCAAAAAGTCAAGTTCGAAAAAAAATTGCATATACGACAATTCGCGCAAAGGGGTCGATGTGGTGAGCAAGTAGGAAAATTACGCGATGTATTTATTAAAAAACAAATAAATGAAGCAGAGTTTACATTATCATACCCGACACCAGGGTTTGAAAAACTGTCAGCAAAGCAGCAACAGCATTACTATTTTTGCTTTTTCTTAGCTTTGAAATTTTCGATTTTGATTCGAACTGCTTTGCTTTTGCTGTGACTTTGAAAAGTTTATTCTGTTTTTTTATCGGCAGTTTATTTAAACAATTTTATTGCTTTTGATTTGCTGTGATAGTGCTTTTGCTGTGCTGTTATCTGCTTGGCTGTGTTGTGCACATGACGCTTTTGCAGCATGGTATATACATATTAGTTCCGTTCCCAAACTTGTCTGGGTTAAAACCTGTAAAACTATCAAAAGGCAAAATAAGCCAGAGAACCGAGTACGGGAACGCTTTCTGGCAAATTCCTGTAATTTCTTGCAACTTCTTGCGAGTTAAGGAACGCAACTATTAACTCCGCGATCAATGCAAAGCTTATCAGAGTAAGCGACTAGTGGATTTGCGTACGCATACATATAATATCCTCTGTTTCTGCCAATTCGATGTTTCGCAGGAAATTTATAGTCAAATTGATGTTGATTAGCTGCTGCTGCGCTGTCTTTGTGCTTCCACAAATTGCTTTCGAAATTTCATAGCAAAACGGCAGCCAAAGCATTTGTTTTTTTCTGAATTGCTTTTGCTTTGCTTTCAATATCATACATGCCGAAGTCAAAGCACAGCAAAAGCAAATTAAAAAAAAAAATTACAGCATTTTCAAACCCTGCCCGACACTATAGAATAATTTTGATTACGATATTTATATACACTGATTTTGCGTCTGTAAGTGCTGAGTTGTCAATTAAAAAAAAAAAAAAAACAACCAAAATAAAGACAAACAAAAGCGAACTATCTACATACAACAACTCTTATTCAGCAAGTGCGAGAAAATATACTCATCCAAACAAATTGGTGACAATGCTTTAGTCAGAAGTAGTCAGCACTTGGATATATGTAGTACATATATCGGGGCATGATAGGTGCATGTGCACTTGCTACATTCATATACAGCGTGTGACAAAGTAATATGGTCGCGACATTTTGACAAGTTTTAACTGCTTTTAACCGACTTCCAAAAAAGGAGGAAGTTATCAGTTCGTCGGAACATATATATATATATTTTTTTTATGTATGTTACCGCATAACTTTGGACCACGTACACCGATTTCTTAATTTTTAGCCACTTGAAACTTGCGCATTATTGGAGAAAAAAGTTTGAAATTTGGGTGAAAATTTGCCGCGTGTTTTTGTAGGTTACTAAAAACTTTTATTTAAACTTGGGTTTATATGAGTTTTGTTCGAGAATAAACTGTATTTTAATTGAAAATTCCTAAAAATAAATAAATAAACATGAGTGGCGAACAGTATCAATTTGAAATGGGGATGCTAATGTATTGGCAAATACTGTAAGTGTAGCTCATTATATAACAAGAACCGTATACAAAAATCCAAATTTCACACTTTAGCCAACAAGTTAGAAAAATTGGGCAAAGTTTCACCGAAATTTTAAACTTTTTAATCAGAATCTTTGGAAAAAATAAAAAAATTCATTTAACAAAATTTGTTTTAAATATTCTGATAAAAAAGTTTTAAATTTTGGTGAAACTTCGCAGAATTTTTATTATTTTAGTGCAAAGTCTGAAATTGTGATTTATATGGTTTTTGTTAGATAAGGTACCATACATACTTAGTAAGGTGTCAAAAATAGGGCAATTTTAAGACCAAAGTTAAAAAATTTTTTTTTTTTTGAAGCTTTCGTTACATTTTTAAGCAGTGCCTGAAATACTCTTAGTAAGTTTTTAGGTAACATGTGGCTTTTTAAAGTTCATTTCCTGACTAATTTAATGTATTTACAAAAGCTTTTAAAATAAAACCATTTTAAGGAGACGGAAACGCGCTCTAAAAGTATCCAAAAAGCATAATTTTTTATGGTCTTTGTTATCTTTGCTTAGACCAAGCGTCTTATAAAACCTGGTTTTAATACATATGTTTTCAAAATGAACATCTAATCCAAAATCGGGCTGCGTGTCAGAGTCAGGAAAAGAGTTTGCAAATTCGCGGCTTTCAAATTTTTTTGGGTTTTTAAGCTACACATCTCCTAAATCTGACCGATGTGCCTAAACTCTATATCGAGGACTAACCGTCAAAAAGACGTAAGCAAAATTTGTTTCAACGTTTTATTTTTCATGCAAGAATGATGCGAATTTGAAAAACCAAAAATAAAGTTACACTTTGCTAGCTATACATTAAAAAAATGTATATCTAACCATTAAACAAACAAAACAAAAATAGTCAGAACTTAACAAAAATGTCGCGACCTATTAATTTGTCCGACACTATACATGTATGTATGTAAGTAGGTACATCGATATACAGCATAATTAAATAATATATTAATTCTCCTGTATGTATATCACAAAATTCGGCTTATAATGACAAGTGATAGTAAGGTATTTATATATAAAAGTGGCAAAAACAAAAGCCCATTACTATCTAGTACCGATAACATAAAAAAAAAGTAAACAAATAATACACAAAATAATAATAATCTCCTTTTGAGTCAACGAAAGCCGCATTAAATCATTGCCAATATGAACAACAACAGTTTATATATATACGGATATGTATGTAGGTACATGAAAACATGCATGCTTGCACACTAGGGTGGTC
>NW_016197366.1:0-2819 GCF_001687245.7 Rhagoletis zephyria | reverse complement strand
GCACTCACACATGCCTAAGTATGTTAATGAACCACAATCAATTGAGCTGTGTGTGTGTGTGGTGCCGGGCACACACAAACACGTGTCCATAACATGCAGATTACGTATACGCTCTGTCATGCCATAACAGTGTCGTCGCCACTCTTGTCGCCATTGTAGTCGTTGGCTTTGTTAAGGTTCAAGGGTGACACAGAATTAATTTCAATATTTGTGGTTTGCGTTTAATTACTATGACATAAACTCGATAATTTTGGATAACGAGTAGAGAGGACATTCGATTACAGCTCACAAAAAGGCTGGAACTTTGCTGTAATTATTTGGTTGTGTAAAGTGTAAGTAATGGTTTAGGAAACCTATTTCCTTAGTTGTTAGTAGTAAAATGTATGGCGAGTACATTAAATTGTATATATTTATGTATACATATACTTTTCTGAGGGTGAATCATCGATTTGATTTTCAGACACAATTATTTATCCCTGGCGTTGTGAAGTTACATATCGTCGATGTTTTTGCAAAACCGCCCATCGACCACCAACCTTATGGTACTCAAATTTTACAGAAGATCGAATGAACGGCTTTTCTTTGAAGGCATTGCCTTGATAGGCGGCATTTTTCTGTAGCTATTATTTTACAAATATGCTGTTTTAATTACGATTTTACGATTTCTATGCACATATCTTGATGTCTGGAGCTCAGGTTTACCAAATATCAACTGGCAATGGCCGATTTTGCAAAGAAAAGATTTTATAAAAAAAAATTTAAAATTAAAAAATGCATAACTGTATTAAGAATTCGGGATTTTATTGAAGGCTTAAAAAAAAAATGAAGGATACCTATACTCGTATGTACGATATTGGTCATATCTATAGCACGCTATTTCGAAGCGATATTTTAAGCCACTTATCTTCACTTAACCTATAAGAATTTTCAACTAAAATGCAGTTTATTCTCTAACAAAGCCCCTATAAACCCAAGTTTAAGACTTTGGAGAAGACTAAAAAAAATGCAATAAATTTTCTGCCAAATTTCAAACTCTTCTCTGAGAACTGGTAGATACATACATATGTATGAACATTTAGGGTGCGTAAATTTTTTTGACTATGAGCGCATAGCATAGGAGGTTTTCGTGTACTTCTAAGCAAATTTGCCGAAGAAACTATGGCTCTTAAAATCAATTTAGAGTTTACCACATTGCGAAAATAGGTTTGGAACACTGTTTCACCCTCTGAGGGAGGTTTTAAGAAAAAAATAAGTGCAGAAGTGAATTCCGTAGTTTTGCAAACTCCAGATTGATTTTAGATCCAAGGTTTCTTCAGCAAATTTGCTTGGAATTCCACGTAAAATCCTTCTGTGCTATATGCGCATAGTCGAAAGAAACTCTCATACAAATTGACCCGTCCTAATGTGCATAAGTATACATAAAATACTTAAATACTTATCATAAATGTTTATTTTATCTCTTTCTCTTTAACACTTTTCCGAGGGTTGCACGCATAAATATGATTTTCCTCTGCCATAATCTCATAAGAGCGTGTCAGAAGTGGCAATGCAATAGATTTCGAAAAGGCTGTCAAATTGAGAATTTCCAGAGAGCAGTCACACCTTGAATGTAAACTGTGTTTCGAAAAGCCAAAATATCTTTTAACGCTACAGCTTGTTTTGTAGGTGATGTCGGGCCAAATTGGTTTTTATATGAATAAGCTGTGAACTTGAGGGTGTTAGGAAATTTTCAAACACATTTTTCTGAATTAGTACTCGACCGGATCTACGACCTCTACTTGGCCACTTAAAAACTTCGTGCAAGTTTTGTGATTTTGAAGCACTACTTCAACAAAAAATCCATTATTTTTTCTGTTTTAAATTTTAAATTTTTTAGTCAACACAACAGAATTTTTATTCGTGTTACCTTTTTNTTGCATATTTTTTAGCACATGAACACATGTATGTGTGTATATTAACACGTACACACACACACACAAGTAAGTGTACTGATTTTAAATCACTTTAAGCAAATAGAATTTTCCTTCAATGAAATTTCGCAATGTTTTTAGCAAAGCAAAAAAGCTTATAAAAGATCTCTAACGAGCACCTGAAAAAATAAACATCGGACTTGAAATACTCTCCCATACACACACAGCAGTGCTAACAAAATACATACTTTTGGAAAACTGTTGCCTGAAATCTTTTTGGTAATAAAATCATCAAGAAGAGTGGCCCAAAATGAGAAGTAAAAAATGTTCAAAGTAACGCGATTACATTCGCCTTCAGCATAAGGCAGAAACAGAAAAAAAAGCAAAAAGGGTTAAGCGACCTCACACATGCCTGAAAAAAAAACGTTAGTTGGTGTGTGCGTATTGCTTGAAATCGTTAGCTAAGGTATCTACGCTTTTGTAAGTGTTTGTATTTAGTTGAGCCTACTACTCAAACGATTTTATTTTGAAGTACAAGAATAATCCGGAAAATCACATATGACCTAGACTTTGAACCTGGTGAACCCATCAAAAATTTGAGGCCATTGAACACCAATCTATTTCGTTCATTTCAAACTATTCCACTAACCGTACTGATTTTTTTTTAAATAAACTTATTTATTCCAATATTTCGGCTGTAAATTGATGGCAGTAGCACAAACCTCTGCAAATAAGTACGTGTGTATGTACACTAGGATGGTATAAAAATGCATGTGAAAAAAGTCAAGTCCAAATTTGAATGCTCTCGCCACCTGTGTATTTTCTATATCGAAAAATATATACCCGTGTTTTTTTATTTGGGAACAAAATATTATTTGGGGGTCGCTCAAAGTTGTTTAGATGGGAAAA
>NW_016197365.1:0-2819 GCF_001687245.7 Rhagoletis zephyria | reverse complement strand
GGCAGTCGAGACTTCTAGCTTTAATTTAAGTATATTGACGCCTTTTATTCCTTTGCTAGAGCTTCAAAAATATTGCAAAAAACGCGATTTTTTGACATTTTGACCCCGTTTTTCTCAAAATCTGGAGCTGATGGATACTTTATACTCACGGATTCGTAATCAACACAGAAAAGTCAATCAAAACCAGCTTTAACATTTGCAACAACAAAATTTTCTCCCTTTTTTGTTGCCTTGTATAATTTGAGGCTATCGATAAAATCGCAATTAGGGGTCGACAGACATATTCTGCTTTATTGGCACTGTAACCGCCAGACGGCCGCTGTGGTGTATTGGTCAGCAGTGCGCGCTACCACTACGCTGAGCCTGGGTTCAAGCCCGATTCAACCCAACATCAAAAAAATAAAACCAAAAAAGGGTTTTTTCAAATAGCGGTCGACCCTCGGCAGGCAATGGCAAACTTCCGATTGTATTTCTGCCATGAAAAACAGCTTCTCATAAAAATACAATCGCCGTTCGGAGTCGGCGTAAAATTGTATATTTAAGCGGAACTTCTCTAGAAAATTATAAAGATTTTAGGGTTGAAAAAGTGGTTCATGCCATTAAAAGGGTAAAGGGGTAAAGCTGCTTTATTTCCCCTTTTTTTGAAGTGAAACGTTTGAATTAAAAAAAAGCTGACATCAGATTCGGAGTCAGCGACCTCGAAAACCCGCCATTTATATGAATCTGGTGAAAAAAATTCTGATTGAAATTAACAAAATAAAAATTTGTATTACATAGAAGCGTGGCAACCCTGATCGAAAATATTTTCGGACCAAAGTTCTCAACAATACCTTTCATTTGATATCCACATTGCAACGTTTTAGATAAATTGTGTAGAATCGAAAATAAGCGGCGACAGTACACTATTATCCCAAGGGATAACATTTTGTATATTGGGAAAGCAATGTTTAAGAACCTTCTCTTGGTACCTATGAATGGCAATATTTTCTAAACAAAAAATTTCATAAATATGCGATACAAAATTAGTGTCAACCCTATTAAAAATATTTTTGAATTAGGCGCCTTTATGATGTTTCAATTAATTTGTAACTAATTTCGAATAGGTGGCAACCTTATACGAGTCTTCTCGGAGTTAGTGCCTATTCAGATAGCCTTCCAAACATTATCTGTGTACAAAATATCATTAAAATCGTTTGAGCCGTTTCCGAGAACCCTATGGATATATATATATATACAAGATTGCTCGTTAAGGGTCGTTTTCTGAAGTAACCTTTAACTTTAAAGCTCACTTTATTTTTAAAGGTTGGATCAAAAATAAAGCTATGTCTAAAGTTATCGGTACGTTGACGTACGTATGTTTCTTGGTTGTAAACCAATTTAAAACCGATATTTACCGATGCTTTATTTTATTATTTTATTTTATTATTATTATTTCTTTTTAACAGAGACAAAATTTAAAAATAATTTACTCGCACATGGCGTATGAGTAAAATTCGATTTTATGGGTTAGTGCTTGATTTGTAGAAGAGCAGGCTTAAATGCAAATGAAAAAAATTACTAATAGCACTAAACAATGCGTAAGCGCCATTTTTAATTTTTTTTTTATACTCATAAAGTTTTATGCTTTCACAAACAAAGAACAATACGATTTTCGAAAAAAAGTTCTTTGTGATCTTTGACCACTCGTAACATCTCTATCAGAACTTGGATTGCTTAAAACCACTAAAGGAAGGTCAGTGTAATAATCTAGCCATTCCGAAGTTAGGCATATTTTCTTTTTGTCTTTATTCCCTGAACTACATACGTATGTATTGTTTTTTTTATTATTATTTTTTCCAATATGTAACTATTGCAATTTTGTCATAGGTACGACAAAAAAATATGTTATTTCGGTTAGCGCTTTTAGATTTTGGCTGTGTTTTTTTGCAAGTCTCATTTCCAACCAAAGTGGACATGGATGGCCGGTATGTTATATATTTTTTTTTAAGATTGATAAATTTATCCTCAGAATTCGATTACTGACTGACTGAAATTTGTGCAGAATACGATACTGCTTTCAGGCTCTTAAAAAATTATTTTTATTTTTTATTTTTACATCATTGTAAAATATTTTCTAGAATGGCACCTTTTTAAAAGTAAGCTAAAGTAATAAATAAGTTTAGAAACTGTTAGAAAAAAGGTATACTAACGGATAAGCATTGTACTGATTTTTTACGTTAAATGCATGTTTTTTAAACATTTGCATATCACTTTAAAACTCATTTATCAGATAAGCTTATGTTGAAGCTTTATCCACCTTCTTCATAACATTAACGTGGGGGTTTACTTCTTCGGCAACCACTTCCCATTTATGCCATTTGAACACTTTTGGAGGAATAAGTTATTTAAATAAAAAATCCTTTTCGGCCTAAAAGTGACATTCTGCAAATATTTAATTCTTTTTTTTTAAGACCCCGTCACAGGCATTTGCCCAAAATTTTGTGCAAATCGTATCCCAATCGTCTAGGACACATATATTTTTCTTTATCCCAGTCACAAAAAACAATTGGTTCAAATTTTTCAGTAGAAGTTCGCTGTATTGTACCAATCCNATTAGGTCAAATGATTACTTTTTCTGTGCGAAATTAATAGCAGCTAAAATATAGCATTATTTTAATGTAAAAGGATGGAAACCGTTAAAAAAGTGTAGAGTCAGTAAATAACATGACTTGGCTTTCGTAAAACAGACTTTTTTAAGTTCAAATGATGAGTATATGTAGTTCTGGAATATATTGTCCAAATAGCTTGGTTTTGAAACAAATTATTTTCTTACCATACTC
>NW_016197364.1:0-2819 GCF_001687245.7 Rhagoletis zephyria | reverse complement strand
TTTGCATAAAGTTTAGGAATTATATTTTTATGTTTTTTGTTGTAGAATGGACCACATTTTTATAAAAAACTGGCGGAAAAATATTAGAAAAAAAAATTTGCATATATTGTGAAAAATTTGCTGTGCCAATACTTTTTGCCGGTAGTGTATATCATTTACAGATTTCAAAAATACTTTTTAGGCTGACTTCAAAAAAAGAGGAGGGTTTTGGAATTTGTCGGAATGATTTATTTTTTTTTTATGTTACCACATAACTTTAGACCAAGTAAACCGTGTTCGAAAATTCTTTTTTTTTTATCGGAAAGGTGGTAACTCAACGGTGGCCCCATACTTATTTGGTTTTGTTCCGAACATGGGATCATGAAGAAACTAACGGGACTTCTAAATTTTTGGAAGAGCCGTGAAATCGGTTTTTTTGTTTTTGCTGAAACGTTACTTTCTTTTTTCTAAATATATTTTTGTTAATTTGTTATTTAAATTTTTAACTTTAATATGGTTGTTCGGAAAATAGCTAAATAAAAACAGAACTCAAAATCGATTCCAATATTTCAGACACAGACTATGACTTTGACCACCTGCTAAACACTTGTCTTTCGTTTTTTGAATAAAACTGTTTACCGTTACCGTTTTACCGTTAGTTGAATAAAAAGTCTAGTTTTGCAAGTACGATCATATGCGTGTATGTAGATAGACTACTCTGTCAACTTGTATGACGAATCTATTATTTCGATGCTGATGCATTTGCTCTTTAAGAGCTTTGTCTTCAGACAGAAAAAAGTAACTCTACATATGTAATAAAATTATTTTTTTTAATAAGAGGACATACATAGATATTTGGGGTATTCACAATGCTGTCTAAGTGTCATTTTGCTGTAATGTCGTAAACTTCAAAAGGCTAAATGGTTCGAGAACTTGAAAACACAACCAACTGTTTTTTTAAAGTGTCATAATTCATGACATGACTTTTATGGTNCTTTAAGTTTACGACATACAACAATACGACACCGTTGAGAATACGCCAACAGTATCTAAATATGAATTGATAGTAGAACTTTTAAATTTCAGCGAAATATATAAATGGTTCTGAACACTTTTACGTTCGCCCATTTTGAAGCTGGTAGAAGTTTATTTACAATTTTAAATCTAAAAGTTAAAATATGCTTACCTTTGAAAACGTAAAATGCCTATTCCTTTAGCAGGGCCGTTCGATCTTATGACGTTTACATATTCAAACATAACCGTTAAAATTGAGTTTCTATTTCGATTTGATGTGTAGCTTGGTTTGTGGAACTTTGTTTCCGAGTGAATTTCGTATTAGTACACTTAACTGTTTAAACATTTATTATGTCATATTTATACGTCACACACTTGCAATTGTCAATTGGCGAATTGCAACGAAGAAGTAGCACCAATAACAGCCATTTGACAACAACAACAGTAATGACACCAATCGACAGATCGCCCGATCGACCGGCATCAAGACAAGGCGGAGGCAGCGGTCACAACACCATTGAAGCAAAGGCACTTAACAGTGCATATAGCGCTAGCAGCAGTACGGCGGCTCTGTGTGACGAATGCAACGACAACAACAGCAATAACCAAAACAATTGAAAAAAAAAAAAACGAAAAAAGGCAGTGACAGTCGTTCGTTTTGGCAGTGGCAGTGGCAGTAACGTAAGGAGCCGTCGGAGGTCGTACTCTTCCACTCTCACTCACGCGGCAATGTTTAAACAGCAACACCCTCTGTCGTTGACCCCGTACGATGCGATGTGATGTGATGTGATGTATTGATATCGCATGCAATATTAGGTTTATTGCCCTTGGAGTATACGAAATTCGTACGAATCGAATTCATTCACTTTGCAAACGTGCATAGTATGTATGTATGTACATACATGCATAAATCGATGAGTGGGTATGCCCCGCATTTACCTCCGTATATGCGTATATATTCTTATAAGAACAAATAAATGGCACAAACACACGTTTTTATGAACATTTTTGGCCGTTTCTCGATTGCAAGTCGACGTTAAATTATCAAAGTATTTTTGTTTGAGTTATTTGCAATTGATTTATTATATTATTTTTGTATAAATTGTTGTCTAAATTTACTCAAAACTTATGCGGTTTTCAGAGGCATACATACATACATATATACTACGTGTAGATACATATGTACATATATTTTTGATTTTGCAAATATTCCGAATTGCTGGTTAATTTACGCGAAATTATTGTATTTGTAATTGTATTGTCTGCTTTACATTAATGCTAAAATGAAAACAAATAAACACTTATTCAAATGTAATACAAATACATACATACATATGTACATGCATATGTGCATATACACACATTATACATTTGTATTCATATATGAACATATGCATGTATGTATGTACATATGTATGTGCATATGTAGATTATAAAAAGCTCGAGTAGAGGTAAATGGCAAATGCATTTCACGCTTCCTCTTGCAGTGGCCGTGGCATTCACACAAAACGCTGTGGCTAAGACGATAGTCGCGGCGGTGGCGGTGGCGGTGGCGGCGGCGGCGGCTTGTTCGAGGCACCGCTCAGGGACTCATTGATTGTTGTTACTCGAGCGTGCGAGCGGATGACTGCAGCTGCATCGACGTCGATGACCAACAAAAACAACGAAATTTGTATTCGTTTATTGTAAAGCGAAATCCATGTGTAGCGCGGTTGCGAATATTGTTGTTGTTGTTGTTGTTATTATTGGTGTAGTTGATACCGATTACGAATTGAATTTGTTGATGATTATGATGGCGATGCAGATGATGATGATGTTGATTATGA
>NW_016197363.1:1267-2819 GCF_001687245.7 Rhagoletis zephyria | reverse complement strand
TAAACTGAGTACTCTGATCTGTAGTGATTTTTAACGGTACCCCAAAACGAGAAACATATTCTCTGAAAAATTTATTTGCAACCACTGCCGCTGAAATGTCCTTTAATGTGTATGCCTCGGGCCAACGCGTGAACCTGTCAACTATTGTAAAAATGTAACGATGTCCTTTCGATACAGGAAGAGGTCCAACAATATCTAAATGAATATGATCAAATCTACTTTTGGGAATCGGAATTTTAATTACTGGAGATTTTGTGTGACGATTAACCTTCGNCCTGTCATTTCACACCAAATATTAAAATTTAAAAGTGGAATTTGAATTAATTTAAGGTTATGTGATGTGTCTCCAGATTTTAATGTGTTTAGTTCCTCGTCCTGTTCTTGTTCATTTTGTAAAACTTTGAAATTCAGTTCTGTACCCTTAATTGCATCAACTTCGAAAGCTCGAGATAATGTGTCAGCTACAATGTTTTCCTGTCCTTTAGTATATCGTATGTTATTAGTAAATTGTGCAATGAAATCCATATGTCTAGTTTGTCTCGGACTACGTTCGGTTTTGAACTCAAAGGTACTAGATGCAGTGGAGATGCTACACAAGAATTTGAAGGTCTACAAATCCCTGTCCTCACTAAAAAATCGAATTCAGTTTTGGCTACTTTAAATTTAATCGGATCCAAGCGCCTTGGCTTAGAGAATGGCAGATTTCCTTCAGTAAAAAGTCTGTGAACCGTAGAATGTTTAACCGGTTTCGAATAATCTGGTTCAGCGATCAAAGAAGGAAACTCCTTCAACAATCTTGTATACTTGTTCTCTACTACGAAAATTTTTGGAAGCGAAATGTTACAAACAAATGAAACCGTGTTAACCGAAAGACTTGTTACTGGATCAAACGTTTGCATTTCATGTCAATTAAGAGACCGTATTTGCAAAGAATATCTGCACCAATAATAGGTTTCGCAATATCAGCTATGAGAAACGTTAATCGGAACTCGCGTCTTAAACCTAAATTTAAAATATTTTTACCATACGTTGAAATCGTTGAACCATTGGCTGCAGTAAGTATTATATCTGAAGAACGTTTTGTATGAGGGAATTTTTTTACCGGAAGTATAGAAATTTCTGCTCCACTATCAATCAAAAAATTTAGTTTGTTTGTTTTATCAAAAATAAATAGGCGACGTGTGGTAATATCTAAATTTCCATTGTTTGCCGCCACAACAACGGATGACTCTAGTTTAACGAATTTTTGTTTTTAGAAAAAGCACAAGGCTGTTGACATTTCTGAGCCTTATCACCAAATTTGTAATGGTATCTACCTAACCAATTTTGACTATCACGAGATTTTGATCTAACTCTATATGGACTTCTAAAACTATTCCTGATGATCTATATCTAGAATTTTGATTAATTTGTTGCTTAATAGAATTTAATTCAAAGGAAAGGTTTTGAGAATTTTCGCACATAAGATTCGTCGTTTTAACTAAATTCTCAATAATTGTGTCTTGTGATTTAGAATTTTGAAAACTATTCATAACTGATATTTAGGTTTTAT
>NW_016197363.1:0-1169 GCF_001687245.7 Rhagoletis zephyria | reverse complement strand
TCAATAATTGTGTCTTGTGATTTAGAATTTTGAAAACTATTCATAGCTGATATTTCGGTTTTATGACTCACTTCCCAAATATTATCAGCTAGTTTCACCAATTCATTTATATCATTGGTACTTGAACTAGCTAATATCACACTAAGATTTTTTGGCAATTTTCTCAGCCAAAGTTTCTTTAAAATATCTTGACTAAAATTGGAACCTGCAAGCAACATGAGCGACCGATAAAATTCAGAGGGTTTACGATCACCCATCTCTGAATCTGACAAAATTTTATCTAATTTCTCATTTCGGCTTAAAGAATGCTTTTCAATTAAGGCTTTCTTTAGTTCTGAAAACTTGTTGTTATGCGGAGGATTTTGAATGAAATCTAATATCGTAACTATGACTTCTTGCGGAAGCGCTGTGATTGTGTGTTCATATTTTGTAGTATCTTGTGTAATATTTTTCATGTTGAATTGCATTTATGTATGAACAAACCAAGCTTCTGGACAACTTGTCCAAAATTTCGGAAGCTTCACTGAGGTTGCATACACCTCATTAATATTTTGACTAGCATAAGGATTTGCCAACTCCTCTTCAAAAGAGTTGTTTTGCAAATCTATAAGTGAGTTATTTAAATTATTAGTCCGTGTAGATTTGTGTGTATCATGTGGGGGTGAACGAAACATTATGATAACTTCACACAAATAATCTCTAAAAGGAGTGTTTACAATTTTTATAAACTGTTAGTTATTTAATAAATATTAAAAATAAAAATTAATAGGATATTATCAAACGATTTATTTGTGTTTCCACTTCTAACCAAAATAAGTGTTAAAATTATACTAGTATGTGTATATTAAAAAAAAAACGAGAACAATGCAGCTCACCAGTAAGACTAAAATTGTTAGCACCTTCACTAGGAAAATTCTCTAGTTGTTGTTGTTGTTGTCAAAGATATTGGCGTTACTACTGCAGTTTCTGCTCATGCCGCAGAATGTTCGCAGTTGATATTTCGATTGTTTGCAGAGTAGACTGTGTGTGTGCGGGGATGGTTTTAATAAGTTTTTATTCATCAATGATAGGTGTTGGAGGCAACTTTAGTTTCTCCTTCTCCTCGAAAGTAAGACCTTGTACAGCAAGCAATTCGGCGGTTTGTAGGAAGAACTGCAAAGCTTCTTGCT
>NW_016197362.1:0-2819 GCF_001687245.7 Rhagoletis zephyria | reverse complement strand
TTCCTCAAAGTAAATCAACTGCATAGTCGTATATGGAGTGGAATTGAGTGGCAAAAAAATGTGTGTTTGGAATTTATGTAGGTTTTGCTCGAGTACACTTGCAGTAACACTGTCACTAATAAGTAAAAAAGGCATGAAGAGTTTGACGTAAAATCAATAATGCTACAAAAATAATTTATTGCTTTCTTATTCAGTAGAACATACCATTTGCCTAGCGTGCTCTCGTTAAAAGTATAACGAGAGTAGTATTTTTGCACACGAGCCCCATCCCCGTATAGGCAAGAGTCCTTCAGTAGGATGAACCACTTCTAGTCTATACCCCTTCTATTCTTTTCAGTGCCAATTGAGGCCAATTGGAAATGCCCAAGTCTGGTCTTTCTATCGTTGAGGAGGCCTTCTGTATAGGTACATATAACCTCTCTGAAAGATTTCTTTTAAAATTTTTTGTATTTTATATATGTATGTATGCAAATAAATTATTTACATTAAAATCTTTCTTTGGTGGCTAACAATTTCTGAAAGAACCATGTTTTTGTAAAACCTTTTTGATCCTCAGACAAATGATACTGACCCGATCGTCGATTAGCAACGTTTTTGCCGGTTGATAGTTGAATAGCAATTATGCGAATAATCTCTCGAATTCGACTAAGCGTTCATTTTAGACTAGCCGCTCACCATCGAGTAGTCTGGCAAACGACTAACCGCGATTATTCGATTAGTGACAGTTGTTTACAATAAAATTATCGTATTACCGTGGTTGGGTTTTGTCAATAAACCTGGATCTCGTTTTATTGAAATAAAATAACTATTCGAAAAATCGCAAATGAACTTTTAGTCGACTAGTTTTTTGTGAGCGATTAGTTGAAAAAATTCGAAAATAAATGGTTAGTCGATTAATTGAAGTCGTCTATTTTTTAAAACAACTTTTGTTAACCGATTAACCGGTTAGTCGACGAGATTTACATCTGTGCGACACTACTAAAGTGAAACTTTCTTCGATTCATGTCCAGTTCGTTTCATAATATAGAATTATGTATTAACCATTATTCTTAGTCTTCGTTTTCATATTCGTAATCATATTCGTATTCGTTGAAGTACACACATATATGTTTTCGTATTCGTCGTCGTATTGTTTTGGGTATTAATTTTCGTCTGTGTATCATCTTCGTCTTTGCAACAAATCATTTTTTTTCGCCGTGGAGTACTATAAGTCAAAATGATGTGTTTGTTGTAATCCATACTGTCACTGTGCGTATAATTTGTTAGTGTAATTTTTTACTTATATACGGCTAACACCACCTGACTGAATTCGCCTTGAAGTTTGCGCTGTTAAAATCTGCGTGCTTTGCGGTGATGATCATTCTTCCACGGCTTTCTTTTAAGTAACGATACTATTAAGGGAACGCGGTGCCCATCACACAAAACTGAGTATGCAATAATTGCGGTGCATCGCATGCTAATTCCTGGTTCCCATACTAATTCCGATCATTGTGTCATGAATAAATTAACGGCACCCCTAATTTTGTATATGATCATTTGAGTAGGGCGTATTTTTTGCTTAAAAATTGTCTCCTATATATAAGAGGGTACAAGCTAACAATTGATTAAGGTTTTTTTACTTTTGGTATTTTTGTGGCACATTTTAACCCATTTTCACTATAACCTCTTAAAAAAAAAAGAAATCAAAAATACTCATAATCGTGGGAATCCTAGAATATAACGTTTATTATGAGAGGTGAAGATGTAAGTATTTGGTCACCTGAGCCCTAAACAAAAGCCCTAAAAACGTTTCACAGCTGTAGTTGGTGATTTTTTTTTTTTAACTACGAAACGATATTTTATTTGGTAAAGAGAAATATGAAGGCTTTCTTGCTATATATCACTACACACACACATACACTGAGTCTTCTGTACGCTAAATATCATCATCATCATCTCTTTGCCAGACTTCTTAAAAGCATCGATAAATATTCAATTAAAATTTGTCACTCGACAAGGGGAAATGCAAATACACCTCCTTTGTGACAGAATGATAACCTTTCCTGAATAACTGTGAATAAATGTTCTAGTCAATTCACACTTGAATGCACATCTAACTGAACAAATGACAAAAACTGTAGTAAATTCCAGGCTAACCTAAACCACTGTCGCAGCAAGTCAAACGAACGCCCACCCAGAACATAAAAGTACGGTCAACTAACAAAACGAACTGCCACAAATATCGACACCACCACCGCCAGCGCTTGCTGCTGATGCCGCCAAGCGGGCATTCATGGCCCTCAAAAGAGGGAAGTTGAAGTGGCGTGGCGTTAATGTAACAACCGCTGCGAATGTCAAGCCGAATTTTCGCGACATTTTTCTGTTAATTTCAGTCGCTTTGTTTTAGCATTTTCTTCTTTTTGTTTGCACGCTGCTTTACTTAGTTACGTACTGATATTATATGCCGTGGTGGCCGTTGTTGTTGTTATTGTTAGCTGAGTTGTCAATTTGTCTGTTTGAAGCTGTTGCTCCTGCCAAAAATTGCAAAACAGCCAAGAGCAGCGAAAGGGCAACCAGCCATCGACCCACCAACCGACCGACCCAACGACCGACCACCAGTCTCGACCATTCGAATTGGCAGACAGTTACGACAAGTAAAACAACAAGAGCAAACAAAACAAAAAAACAAACAAAAAACACCATAAAAGCCGGCAACTATGCAACGTGCAAATGTTTAATGGGAATACATGTACATGGTGGCATTACAACAAAAACTATAACAATGTGAACACATGTGACGACAGCAAAGGCCACAGCACAGAAAATGGTGCAACCGCCAC
>NW_016197361.1:0-2819 GCF_001687245.7 Rhagoletis zephyria | reverse complement strand
TTTTAGAAAAAGCCGTTAAAAATCGCCTTGATTTTTAACCTTTTATTTGGAAAAAACGCAAAAGCCGCCAAAAAAAATCATTAATCTAGCCCCGAAAAGCCTGCTTCTATCCTGAATGATGGTTGCACCAGCTTCCGAAAACAAGCGCTCGCTTGCCACTGATCGTTCGGCACAATACGAACGGAGTGAGTGAACGATGTCGATGTTTTTCACTTTCCTAGTCGATGTATCGACGATGTATCCTCCAGCAAAACATCGATATTAACATCGATTTTTTTGGTCGAACCATCGATGTTTTGAAAACATCGATGCATCGTTTGCATCCCTACATACAGTCCAGTGTCTGGGATGTCTTCAAATTTCATATTTTCTTTAGGTGAGAACTATAGCTATTTGACCCNTCGAACCATCGATGTTTTGAAAACATCGATGCATCGTTTGCATCCCTACATACAGTCCAGTGTCTGGGATGTCTTCAAATTTCATATTTTCTTTAGGTGAGAACTATAGCTATTTGACCCATATTCGCTTTTTGATTTCTGGAAATATATTTAAAATGCTTTCGAAGTTACTTACGGCTATTTGATTATTTTCTAGCAGGCTTTTCCTGTTGTTTTTTAAAAAGCTGGATAAAGAAGTATACTTCGCAAAGTGTGTTTTTTTTCTTTTTCGCCAATATTTTTCAGTAGTAAAAATTAAACAAAAACAACGCTTCTTCGATTCCCATTAGACTATAGTCTATAGATTAGGCTCAGTTAAAAAAAAAAAAAAACCTAATCATGTTTAAAGTACATCCATCTTTTGTATTCATGTTTAAAGAAAAAATTTATAATAAAACTACAAATGAATGATGTAAATTTTTTTAGGTGCAATCTGTCTCATTTAGGTACATTTATTTTATGATATTAGGTACAATCTGAAATTTCCATTTTTCATCCCTGATACCATTACATAATGAAAATGTTTGCGTGTATACTTATATATCGTCGTTTAAAGTACAAAACCGCGTATCAACAAAATGTAAAACCGCGTATCAAGATAATGCAAAATATCGTGTATACTTATATATCGTCGTTTAAAGTACAAAACCGATTGCATAAATTATTTTATAGAGAGCAAAAACACTCATATTTCAAAATGGTTATCTTTTTTATAAAGCAATCGCATTTCTGGCTAGCATTTTCAGGACGAATGGATAAGGATTGAGCCAAGAGCTTGTGTGAGCAAATCCAATTTTTGGAAGCCAATGTCATTTACGCGGTTTTGCAGAATGACGAAGCGCGGTTTTGTACTTTAAACGACGATATGTATATGTAAGTAAAAAATATTTGCTACCATTTTTAGCCACAACGACTTTTTTTAGCTCTTTTTAGCCCTTTATTTAAAGGAATTTGGCTACCACTAAAAATTATTCGCGGCAACACTGGACACCAGATGTACTGGGTAAATTTTATAGATAATAAATAAAATTAAATAAAAACTTTTTAATATACAACGCTTTTATAAATGGACTAAAAAGAAGACAATAATACATATTTCTCAGTCCCACAGAATTTGTTTTGATAACTTTTGATTTTGAAATTTTAGCAAAAGTCATTATAAACAATTAATGGCATTGAAAATGAAAAGCGTGGAGCGCATGCAGTACAAAGCATTCGATTTCATTGACTACAAACTACAAACTACAAAGCATTCTACAGCGAAAGTATAAATTTGAGATCGATTTTAAGCGGCCGTNCAATAATACATATTTCTCAGTCCCACAGAATTTGTTTTGATAACTTTTGATTTTGAAATTTTAGCAAAAGTCATTATAAACAATTAATGGCATTGAAAATGAAAAGCGTGGAGCGCATGCAGTACAAAGCATTCGATTTCATTGACTACAAACTACAAACTACAAAGCATTCTACAGCGAAAGTATAAATTTGAGATCGATTTTAAGCGGCCGTTATTCATATGCCCACATACATATATATGTTACTTTTCATTTCACATGCGCCCCACGCTTTTCATTTTCAATGTCATAAATTGTTTATTTCAAAATCAAAAGTTATCAAAACAAATTCTGTGGGACTGAGAAATATTATTTTCTACTTTTTAGTCCATTTATAAAAGCGTTGTATATTAAAAAGTTTTCTTTTATTTTATTTTATTTCTACTTTTTAGTCTTATCTGAACAAAATTTTGCAATAGATATTAAAATAATTCAACTGTACATACATACCTGTAGCAGCAGTTTATTTCATTTAAAGAAATGGCGTGTCGTCCATTTCCGCTGTGGCGTATATAAATAGTGCATATTTTTAGGCGCAATATTTAACTTCTTCTGGCGGGGCGACATCTAGAGTCTTCTAATTGTATCTCCTTGATATCATGCCTACAACGAGGTTTGTATCTAGACTAGGTTCATATCTAGAATTTTCCATAAATAGCTTTGCTACATTTGTAGTACGTGCATTATTTTGCAACCGAGCCAGAGAACGTCTATAAATGAGAAGGCGCATTTTCTGTGTAAACTAATTTCTGCCAGAAATTTTGGGGTGCAGTCGGCCAAATACACAACTCGTCGGCTGCCACCAAACCAAAAATTTTTTCGTGTCACCACACTTCGGCCAATTGACCATAGAAAATAAGAACGAAACAGGTAAGAGGAACAGCAATATAATAAGCATGGGCAGAGGGGATGCTTGCGGAGGTGAGCGTGTAGCATAGTTCAAAGCAAATCGAAAAATAAAAACGAATAACAAAAGAGAAACAAAAATCTAAAAAGCACTAGGCAGAGGGGGTGCTTGCGGAGGCAGGCGCGTGCTTGTGTC
>NW_016197360.1:0-2819 GCF_001687245.7 Rhagoletis zephyria | reverse complement strand
CAGCGGTGGCTACATTTTTCGTTTTGTAATTGAAAAAAAAAAAAACCCCTTGAATGACCTACACTTGCGCTAAACAGTATGCTACGAATACGGCTCGTGTTGGCTGTTGAATGTTTTCGAACTAAGCAACTGAGTGGAAGACAATATATATAAAATAGAAAATGATTAAAATGAAATGTGGTTATGAACGTGGGTGAGTGGGAGCAGGCTTCAGCGTTGTATGGACCAGCTGACTCTGCAACACATACATATGTATGTATGTAGTGTGTAAATATGTAGGTTGCTCAGCTTTGTAAAATGTGCCAAATAAAAACTAATTTCAAAGTTATTTGCATAATGTGTCCAAAGTGAATTTGCGTGTTTATGAATACAGTGTGCAAAGCAGCTATGCTTTGTGTTCTAGAGTTCGAGTGCGCAGGTAGGTGTGTTTTTGGTTTTTACTAAATAATAAAAATTTCGCATTACACTAAAATATTATAATAAAAGTATATGTATGTATAAAAAAGTGGAAAGCAACTAAATACCAGAATTAAAAATAAAAATTCGTATTTCTTTTGAGCTTGAACAATACATACATACGGGTATGTGGCATAAATACATGCATGTGAGTATTTTTTTTTTGTTTTCAAAGGAAAGCTTTTAGCCGTCCAAAGCGCGGTATATGCAAATATACAAAAATAAGAAAGTATATAAAAATAATGACTATATAAAGCGGGTTTTTAGTTGCCAAGCAGGGGAGCCTCGCACTTCGTTTAGCTAAATACATTCTCCTGAGAAGCAGTGAGAGCGCAGTTAAATTGGTTTGCTGAAAAGGTAGTGGTTTTGTAAGATCGTCGGATTAAGTACAAATTCTTTGTAACAAAATCATTCGCGTTCCTTAAATGGGCGAACCCTCTTTAATTCATTCAACATTAAAAACTTCTGCCTTGTAAGATCTCCCGGACCCTGATTATTCAATCCTAAGCTAAAAGGGTATAGGAGCGTGCATTGCTTTTTTTAGTATTGCAAAAAACCCTAGAAAAAAGTTGTGGTGTATGCACTGGTGTCATACAATTTAAGAAAAGGCCGTGATCCGCCCTATTTTTACACACTACTCGTTGGTTTTGTAAAAAAATAAAGGCAGTGTTCTTATAGGGGTTACCACCGATGGATGTACTTTATCAAATGCTAAGAAAATTCTCATAGACAAGATCGCATTTTGTACTTCTTCAGTTACCCGGGCTAGAAAATATTTTTCGCCGAATTTGGACACCGGGCTTTCTCTTTTTGTTTTTTTTTTTTGGAAGTCTGCAAAGTGATCTAAATATATTGGCGGCTGCTAGTTTCACCAAGTATTTTCCACATTGAGGCTTGGATGCGGAGCGACTGTTTGATGTCTGAGTAACTTCATAACCTTCTCCATTCTATTATACATCGCTGATTCAGGAGTGAGAGGAGTTTTAGGGGGAGATGCGGGTTATCTTGTTGAGTGTTTCTCTTTGCTTACATACTTTCTAATCTATCAAATGAAGTAGATAGAAAGAACGAGGCAATTGTGAAAGGCTTTAAATCTGCAAGCCTTACCTCCTCTGTTCTTAAACCACTGGAAAGCCTAATATGTTTATAAGTATACATAAGGGCGGCTCTTATCGAGAGCGCAACACGTTTACATCAAAGCAAAATTGACGGAGTAAGCTTCTCATGAAGTAGTAAGTAAGTGAAGCAACACATTTTAAATGCTTTCCATAATATAGATGTGGGTGTACGCCGTTAATTTTAGGAAAATATTTAACTACGGCGCCCTATTTTGGTGGCGGTAGCATTAAGCAAACAACACAATGTCAGCAAACTAAAGATCATACACATATTCGGAGATAACTAGGACACCGTAATTCATTCCCTCAACTGCAATGAATATAGTCCTCATTATGATGCCCATTGATCTACACCTAAAGGAAACCGCGATGTACTCAGCTGTATGACTCAGAGAGTCTGGGCTATGGAAATTGAGGAACTTCGGGCTCAATCTTAAGCCTTACCCCGATAGAAAATAAAATCATGGCCAAAAATCCAGAGGCAATAAAACTCCATACCTTAAATTGTTCTAAAAATTCAGAATATAAGATTTTTCTGAATGCTGCACACGGCTTCAATCGTTCATCTTTATTGGTTTGTTTGAAGCGAAAACAATATTCTTATACAAAAAAAAAAGAAAATACCGAAAAACTCCTATGTACTTGAAAGACGTTATGAATATTAAAAGAAATCACTAAGCCGAAAAGATGCCATTTATATGATCTCAAACACTATGTAATTAGTTAAAGAAAAAGTTCTTTATAAACAATTTTAATTTTACTGAAATAACTAAAAAATAAACAACAACAGTTTTTATTAAAATAACTAAAACAAGTTTTTGGTAGATATCTATTTTCTAGATTTTGTAGACTCTCTTCAAGTGGATGGTAAGTATTTTTTTTTTCGTCAGTGGCAACCCTGATTCTAACTCGCATTTTACCATTAACCATGATGAAGTATTTGGGAACTGACAAAGCCCGCCTTCTAAACATATCGTACAATTAATCTTGCCAAAGTTTCTATTGCACAATTCAAAAATTTCTTAAGACTATCTTTATGTATTGTGGCCATGCTCGTACTCGTATTATTTCAAACTACAGTAGTCCTGAGCAAATCAGCACAAAAATGCAACACAAGTAATGTGAAATGCAAATTTTACGAACTTAAATATTTAGTATACGCAGCTGCTTTGTTGCTGCTAATATCGCCCTCTCTACTATTCTACAGATTTAGGCACGCAAGTAGGCGTAGCTAAAAGTACTACA
>NW_016197357.1:0-2820 GCF_001687245.7 Rhagoletis zephyria | reverse complement strand
CAAAGCGAGACAGTCTAGTACCGTTCAGAAAAACCAACGGAATACTAGATTTTAATAAGCTATAAAACTAAAATATATATATAAAATATATTATATATATATAATACCAAAAATTATTTTAAAAATTCTAATTAAAATACTTGGAATTGGGATGAAAAGTGCAATTTTTTGAAATTTTTGTACAAAATTTGAAATTCGGACTTATATGGGGTTTGTTAGATAAGGAGCTGAACTTTAATAAAAAACCAATTAACCTTAAAAAAGCAAAAGCAAATTAGACAAAACTGGTAAAATTGTTGATGTGCTATCTTTTGTCGCGCGCTGTATGTATGTACATATGTATATCAATTATAGTAATGCACAAATATGCATATGTATGTAGCCCAAAATCACGTCTGTCAAACATACTTAATCCACGTTTCGTATGCTAATTTCGCATTCACCTTTTTTGTGGCAAACAATCGCAATGTTGTTGACCTTAAGCTGTTTGCTATACCCATTCCTTTGCGAGTTGTTGCTGCACTTATTTTTCCCGAAAACATTTTCAAAATAAATTTATTTAAGTAAACTTTACACGATTACGGTTCCAGTTCAACTGAAAGAAAATTTCTGCATCATTTCGAAACAGCTTTTTCTGACTTAATTACATATGCATGGCGATATGAAGGTATCTGCAGTCTGCATCCGTAATCAAATTATGCATTTAAGTACATATGTAAGTAAACGGGTATTTATGTACATATATTATATGTATATGGTTGATAACACAGGTTTAAAATTTTTTTTTTAGAAAAGGCAAAACGGCAGTCGTATTTCCAGTGTATTTTTAGGTCAGTTTGTTGACGAAAGAAGGAGCGAACTTAGTCATCTAAATATATGTAGGTAGAACTTTCAGAGAGGTGGGGTGCAATAACTTCTTCTTTTTATTTGGCGCTGTATCCGCCTAAGCGATTTTGGCCGAGTTCGACAAAGCACACCAGTCGTTTCTCTGCTGTGCCAACTGACACCAATTTGAAATGCCAAGTGTAGTCAAGGCCTTCTCCACTTGGTCTTTTCATCGCAGTGGGGGCCTAACTCTTTCTCTTCGTCTTGTTCTCGGGTGCAATAACACCATTCGATATAAAACCATAAAGCTTCAGTTGCGTTCCCCAACTTTTCTGGGTTAAAACCTGTAAAACTGTCAAAATGCAAAAGAAGCCAGAGAACCGAAACATATTTTGCGAGTGAGTCATATTTACAACAAAACAAAAATAAATAAAAAAAATTAAATGATATACAATAACACGTCAAAATGACCCAGATATTTTTATAAAAGGTAAAAAGACTTTATTAAAATTGATATAAAGGGGAGTAATACAAAATCGCCAGGTTCTGGAGATTTGCCCGTTTATTAAAGATGAAAAACAAATTTATAAGAAAGAACAAATTTATTTCAATAACTGAGGACTCTAATTTATTCCAAGTCAATATCTACTTACAACATTCTCTTAACAATAAACAATTCTATTTTAGACCGAGTCAATATCAGTGAATTTAAATTTAAGTGGCATATTTTGTAAATGAATGGTCGTACTTTTGAATGCGTTTATTAGTTGGATAATTAAATTCTATGTTGAAATTCTAACGAAGCGTGCAATGCCCTTTAGTGCAATGTGGCTTTAGTTCCATTTCACTGATTATCTGGCCAACACAGAGCCTGGGACCAAAACCGAATGGAACAGAGGTGACTGAATTGATATATTCGGCTGTGCTTTAGTTAATTTCTGAAGAGCGTAACCAACGTTCGGGCAAGAACTCCTTTGGGGGCGAATAGCAACGTTCATCCGTGAGTAAATTTGCAGCTGACCCCCGTATGCTTTGGCACTCGAAACCCACTCAGTATGAGATGCCTTGGTATGACACGTATATTACCGGTTCCCAGTGGGTAGAGACGCAATGACTCCTTGAGGCAAGCACGCAGATGCGGAATGCTATTGAGTGCATCGGGAGCTAACTCTTCCATCTTTTTGCGGGAGTTTACGCATAACTTTCTCGCGTAGCTTCTGTTGTTTTTCAGGATTTTTCGCTAATCACAAAAGAAGGCCAGTGATTACTCACCCCGCCATAAGCATATCCATTGCCATGACTGTCGCTATTTTCTGAGCGATTTTCAGCAGTGTCTCTAAAAGACTTTGTTCGCCTTCTGGCCGTTAAATGTCTTCTCATCTCTCCAATTTCAATCGCTCGGCCGCGCGATAAAAATTTTGACGCCGTATTCTGTATTAAGTCCATGGCGCGCATAAGACGCTTGAACTTTGGCGTGGGAATATCACCTCACGGGAAGGGTTTGAAATTTAATTCAAAGGACAGTGTAAAGAAATCTGACATACTAGAGAAGAGTGTTGAAATTTCTGCGGGAATTTTATCATTTTCATGCAACAGCCCCAACTGACAGTCTAGTGCTACTATTAGGCATTTCGAAAGTCTCTTGATCACGTATCGTACGTATTCTGGAGGATGTTGAACTTAATCCATAAATTGCACGTAATGTAACTATGACAAAAATTAACAGACCTATCGGTGAATGAACCCCCTACCTGTGTTTGCCCCTAAACAGCACATATGTAAGTCCATCAGTGTTGCCAGAAAAAATTTAATTTGCAGCTAAAACGGTCGAAAAAAGAGGTAAATAAACTAATATGACCTAAATAAAATAAAGAGCAAAATCTAGCTCCAAAAGCACCAAAATGGAAGCACTGATGATGTACATGCGCAGTTCGCTGTGTTTGCGGAGTCTACACCATTTCCAGTTGTAAATGCGAAAGCGTCAATTGTAAATGA
>NW_016197356.1:0-2820 GCF_001687245.7 Rhagoletis zephyria | reverse complement strand
AGCAGCAGCTGCTTTGCCGCTGTGACAGTCGCACAGTCAAGGGCAAAACATTGGCTGAGCTTGGCGCGCGCCGTTGCCAATGCAAAATACAATGATCCAAAATTTTTAGTTTTTCTAGTAAACCATAAGGTTTAGAGGCAAGCCAACATAGACTTAGACTAATTGAGGGGCCAGGAATCTAATGGTGTAATCAAAAATGAGATCGAAGCTCGTTTTNGACTAATTGAGGGGCCAGGAATCTAATGGTGTAATCAAAAATGAGATCGAAGCTCGTTTTGTATTTAAAAAAGCTAATCTAAAAAGTGACAAAACTCCAAAAAAATACTTCCGAGTACTTTATCAAAATTCTAAAATAGCCATATTGTGGCGGCTATTTATCTGATCATTTCATCCAAAACCCCATTTTTATAAACCTAGTAGTTCTATTTAAAAGTCATTTTCAAAAACTGCTGGAAACAGATAATCCGCCATTTTAAATACTTCCGGTTATCTGATTAACTCGAGTTTAGTATCATTAGAAAGATGCCATTTATCTCGTTATACTGGAAAAAACCGCATCTCGATATCTTTAACAGTGTAATTTGTAGAGCAGAAAGAGTCAGTGCGGAGGGAGAAACAGAGAGAGAAAATCATTTTTTTAGGGATAGGAGGATATCTTTATCGGTGTACTTTGTAGAGCAAAAAGAGTGAATGAAGACGGAGAAATAGAGAAAAAAAATCATTTTTTAGGAATAAGCTGATTTTTTAGCGAGATTTCTTTTAAAAAACCCGCTTATAATCTTAGTCGTTTGTCCGGTGTGTAAAACCATTTAATACTTCCCATTATCCGATTTTACCCAAATTTGGCACAAAAATTACATTAATTCCAACAAAAATTCAAGTAAAAGAATTAGAGTTGTACGATCAACGGGGCCCGAGATCTAAAAACCCAAAACCCCAAAAATAATGCACGGCCAACAGTGGGGAAAAAGAAGCAGCCTGCCGTTGCTTGCAAATGCAGACTGTCTGCGGTCCCTTGAGAACGCTATTATTCCCTTCACTAAAAGAGACAAATTTTTTTCTTTTTGTTTGCAGCTAATGTGTTTGCCCAACAGAGTTACTGCACATGCATTCTGCAGCAGTGCACTGTCCAAATTTGCTAGGTTTGTTGTGATCACTGTTAACTTGTGGTAAAGTCACATCAGAGATCTGTGAAAGAGTGATGTGAGTTTCCTAACGGTACACGGCCCAAATTCGCGAGGTTTGATGTGACTTGACCACTGTTAACTTCCGTTGACGAGGGTTTTGCGAGCGAAGCGAGCAGTTGCTGAGGAGCAAAAGAGTGATGTGAAGTTCCAAACGGTACACTGCTCAAATTTGCGAGGTCTGATGTGATTTGACCACTGTCTGAACAAATCGGTGACTGGAGGCACTTTTCCAAAGTCAGGCAAAACACAAGCAGCTGATCTTACGCAGTTTATTATTGGGCGATTCACAGCTAACTTTTTCACCTTTTTTAATCAATTTATCGGTTTTTCTTTATTGCAAATTATCAGGATATTCCCACAAAAGAAAAACCCACACTTGAACGCCATCCAAATTTCCGTTTTTTGCTTTGTCAGCAAAAAATCCGAGTCCTGCGCGGATCATTCTTTGCATTGTTGTTTCATTTACATTTTGATTTGTATTACAAGTGTAACTAATAGGTTTTTTAAGAGCCGAAAAAAGAAGAGCTACATGAGAAATATTAAGATGATACTGGTTTTCAGATGTGTAAATCCAGTTAGAAAAACTTTGTTAGGCGTAATTACATTCATTTGGGTTAAAATTATTTTTTTCAGGTTTTAAAAAGGCATATTTAAAAGCCAACCAACCAATTTTTATATCATCTTGAAGTTCGATAAAATTTTCAGAATATTTTCTTTTTCTTTCTTCATTCATTACTTCAAAAAATTTGTCTACTACATCAGGATCATATGTTTTGTCATTGATTTTAATATTATATACCTAAAACTTTTTTATTTTAATATTAAAACAAAAAATTACACAAAATACTCACATCAAATAATTCATTTTTTACGTGTGGTACAACTAGCAAAAATAAACTAAATGAGTAGTTTTAATAAAATTTAAATCAACATTTGTCATTGTTTAACGTGTAATAAAAAAAATGAAAATTAAATCCTCCTATTTTGTTTGCATACTCAAATGTTATTGAATCGCACATCGTTGAAAAGGTAAAAAATTTCTTGATTACAAATATGTAAATATCTAATAGGATCCCAAAACGGTTTCTAAGAAAACCGGGTCTAAACTGTACCTTTGGCTCTGCTTCTACTGTTGCTGCTTACGCCACTTAGCAAAGTGCAACCGCGGTGCTTTTGCTAAATTGCATGTTTTGGTCAATTTTGAGCCCGATTTTCTCGGAAACCGTTTTGAGCTTCATTTAGATTTTTAAATATTTGTAATCAGCGGATTTTCACCTTTTCAATGATGTGCGATTCAATAACATTTGAGTATGAAAACAAAATGGGAGGATTTCTTTTAAGAAATTGTTTTCATTTTTTAAAATAAAACTTAACATACAAACAAATTTTAATAAAATTAAATATGAATTTATAAAAAAACATTTTTTTGTTTTTATAAACTACAAATGTTTATGGTTTTTTACTTAAAACTTAAAAACATGTTAAATTTATATTCAAATTTTAATTTTGAGTTTTAAACAAAAACGTTAAATTTATAAGGAAATTTAGTTAAAATTTTAAATTTTTAGAAAACATTTTTTTAAATAAAACAAGGGCTCAGTCGAGCTCGCTTCGCTCACTCCTACCTTAACTG
>NW_016197354.1:680-2820 GCF_001687245.7 Rhagoletis zephyria | reverse complement strand
ATTATTAGTATCAATTATTCAAAATGGGTATTAGTCGAAATGGTTTTGAAAGGCTTTTTTTAACTTAACTATAGGAGGGTTTTCACCTGTATAAAAAATAAAATTCAATTCGAATAAAGGGAAATGGGGAAGATAAGTATGTATGTACCACCATATGGGTGCCAAATGAAATGGTTTTAAGAAGATAATGGTTTAAAAATATTTTAAACAAGGTTGCCACCTGCTTGAAATGTCGAATTTAATTAACTTGTACACAAATTATATGGAACATCAGAATATGAATGTCAAACGAAAGTGTGTTAAGAAATCTTTATTTTCAACGCTAAGACCGTTTTTGAGGTGATAAGAAAGGGTTGCCACCTGTTTAAATAGTTAAATTTCAAATATTGAATAAGTGAAATGAATTATTACAATTTGGGTATTAATCTAAGGGGTTTCAAAAATCTTTATCTCTGAACCATACTTGCTGGGGTTGCCACATGTTTAAACAATCAAACTCAACTTAATTTATCACTTAATTAAAATATGTATCGCAATGTTAGACAAAGGAGCCTTAACAAGAGTTTAGCTTGAAAATACTTTTCAAGGGGATGCCATCTGTTTGAAAGGCTTACTTTAATTACCTAATGAAAAATGTTTGTGAATTATTTATAAATAAGGGAGTGAAACGAAAGAGTTTTAAGAAATATTTAGTCAGAACATTTTGAACGTTGGAGAAGGGCTGTCCCGTGTTTCAAAAGTTACATTCATACATAGTTCGATGAATTATTAAAGGATGGGTATCAATCGAAGTGTGTTTGAAAACTCAAATTCAAATTAGTTCATCTGCTATTGAAACACACGTGTATCGCAATGTCAGGTGAAACATATTTAAGAAGATTTTAGTTTGAAATAACTTTTGAAAAGGACTTCTACCTGTTTGAAAAGTCGAATTTAATTAACGTATACATAACTTTTATGAAATATTTAGATATGGGTGTGAATCGAAAGAAATTTATGAACACTTTAGTTTGAAAATATCTTTAATTGGGCTGGCCACCTTTTCGAAGAATAAACATATCGATCTAAAAGTATAGGTATATGTATGTGTATTATACGTACGGTGACCATCCGTTCTGTTTTTTGCAGGACCGTACTGTTATTTAAATGTCTGTCCTGCGTAGTTTTTCAAAACAGAAACCCCCAAAATGTACTGATTTTTCCCAAGTGTCCTGCCTTTGTCCCGCATTTTCTTCGACATCTTAAAATTAAATTTCTTAATCGAAATAAAAGCAGTGTCGAAACTAATTGATAACTACATAATGGTAAGCTGGTTTTGAAGGTTCAACCAGTCAATGCGTTCTAAAGCCAATTTTCTTTTCAAACAAACGTTTTCGTAATTTAACCTACAGTTACTTTGCCGATTTCGATGAAAATTAGTGTTACAACCGACCAAAATCGAAAAAAGTGAAATTTCAATCATTTTCTTTTTACAGTAAATGAAAATCTGATGAGAAATGTAGATGTTACGGATCACGATCTGCACAAATTATATACTTTTGCTAAGGGCCCATCAATACCTTTCGAACTGTAGGTCATTTCATGAGATATACACTTTTTTGAAACCATGGGTATTTTTTTCGTGTTGAGCGACCCAACGTTTGCCTAAAAAGNTCAGCGACCCAACGTTTGCCTAAAAAATTTACTTTACAGAGGTTCATATTTCGTGTAAAGTAATATGTAATATGCCATATTATAATTTTGTAAATATTCATTACAAAAGGGTTAATACCAAAGAAGCGAATATGATTTATGTTTAAAATTTAAAATTGGATTAATAATTAAGAAATATACACTCTTCGTTATTTAAATAGCGCACTGGACTGTATCCTTAGTAGCTACAGTTTTCCTCGTGTTTGTTTGATATTCATAAATTTTTTATAAAACGTCTACGTCTAAACCCGATATGAAAATTTTTGGAAAATTAAAATAAAAAAAAACAAAGGGGCGACATTTTTTTGTGTTGACGGTGCTGCGCATTTTCTTCCATATAAAAATGTTGTCAAGCATACTTTGTATTAGAAGAAAATCCAAATAAAGGGTGCGCTATTCAAATGACGAGGAATGTATATGGCTCATTCCATCTCAAATCACCCAGGCC
>NW_016197354.1:202-532 GCF_001687245.7 Rhagoletis zephyria | reverse complement strand
ATGAAATCGTTTATAACTGCCGCAAAAAAGCAAGGATTTTAACGATTTTTTTTTAAATTGCAGATATTGATCTACCGAATCGAAAATTTTTCAAGAAAAAAATTAAAAAATATTTTTTTTCCTTCGGAATTTTGATGTGTGTATGTGTGATTTTATCGATAACAACGTTTTAATTGCGTATACATGTTCATTTGAGCAAATTGTGAGCACTGGTTGGGGAAATCTTCGGTAGATTGGGCAAATCGCTAATTGGGCCCCAATAGGGTCAAACTTAGAGCCCAATTGGGAAAAACTTTTGGCTCTGATCGGGCAACCTCAAAAAATTTCCAG
>NW_016197354.1:0-166 GCF_001687245.7 Rhagoletis zephyria | reverse complement strand
TGCATTTTCAGAAAAAAAATCATAACTCGAAAATGACGAATTTTAGCATATTGCTACTCGTACTGAAAATAGTTTATACTATTTCCTAATAGACAAAAAAGTTTGAGAAAAATAACAATGTGGCAATTTGAAAAAAATCAATTTGAAAAAAAAAAATTTTTTTGTT
>NW_016197353.1:0-2820 GCF_001687245.7 Rhagoletis zephyria | reverse complement strand
TTACCATATTTCGGGCCCCGGCGAAGTCGATCAGCCTCAGTCCGTTATCGGACGTTTCGTCGTGGAGGCTGAATTTTCCGACAGTGGCCCTAAGTATATCTGTGAGAAATTAGTATGATTCTTATTGTGTTAAGTATGTCCAATCATTTGTTATTTTTACTCAGTCAGTCCTTTGTAATAGTCATTCAGTCTGTCGTTTGTAATAGTCATTCAGTCGGTCTTGTAATAGCTTAAGTTTTGGATTTGCTAAATAAATTTACAACCCTGTGTTCTACTTTCGCTTTGCTCTGTTTCGCGATCCCGCTAATTGAATTGCCATATAAATTCGGGCAACGGCACAAATTGTCATCCATCACGCGAGCAAACCGAGGGTAGAACACTGGAAAATAAACTTGCGCAAGTGCGCATGTTAAACCAAAATCTCGGTGTCGTGATACGCTTTATTTTCCATTCTACTTGTTCGTCGCCGAAGTATACACGCTAATTTGCCGCCATTTCGTCAACGAGTGTGCTAATTTGCCGCCATTTAGTCATTCGCAATTTCACAAGAAAGCGACTGCCGACTTTGTGCCAATTTTAACTGGCAGTATTTGAAGCGAGGGATTACATTTGTCATAGCACACAAATTTGCCGTTTGATCATCAAATTATAAGGACTTTGGAATGGAGCGTTCGCCTGTACGTCGGAGTAAGCGCAATCAGCCAGAAGGCCTAGTGCCTGCCATTCAATCGCCAGGCAGCTTAGCGAAGATTGCCGCCACGTCCGCTAAAGCTGCCGAACACCATAGCGCTCCATCGCCCAGTGCCATGAAACTTAGTGGGCCGGGCACTCAGCCGTCCAGTGGTCCGCCAACCAATGCCTCGACATTCAGCACCTCGCAGTCTAGCGCTTCGACATTCATCGCTCCGCATTCTAGCGCTCCGCCGTCCAGTGGTTCCACATTCATCGCCCCGGAGCCTAGCGCTCCGCCGCCCAGTGCCATGAAACTTAGTGGGCCGGGCACTCCACCGTCCAGCGCTCCGCCAATTAATGCCTCAGCATTTAGCGTCTCGCCAGCTAGCGCCCTTACATCCAGCGTTATGCCACCTCCTGCGCCAGCGTATAGCGCTCCATTGACTAGCGCTTCGCCACACAGAGATCCGCAACATAGCATTCAACAGTTCAACGTGCCTTCGTACACAGCGAAGCCATCTAGCGCTCCACCAGCCAGCGGCCTGCAAGCAAGTATATTCGACCAGACTCACCAGGTAAGCGATTTTACTTCAAATCCTATACATGTCAATGCCAACCCGAACGCTGCCGCCTCAATCGGCGTCTCTGCTAGCGTCAACCTCGCCAGTAGCGAATTCGCCCCTGTAATTGCCACAACGATGGCGCCAACTGCCCCTGTAAATGCCACAACAACGATGCCTACTGCCACTGTAAATGCCTTAGATGCTTATATGTACACGGGTAACTCCACTTTGTTAAATGCGCCTTGCCTGGCACACTATATGAACGATAAATAAAATATTAAACTTTGACCATATTTCGAAGTTCGAATTATTTTCGAAGCTATAGTAACATATTAACTTCTTTCGAATAAGAACAAATTATCGCAATATTAAAAATAAAAATCGGGCATTACCAATCGCCAGAAAATAAATGTAATTCAAACCATTCACTATGATGCAAACTAGGGGTCTATTCGAGGCACGTAATAAAGGCGGAAACTTTCGAATTAGTTGCGTTCCAGATGCTTCACGATATTCACGAAATTCACGATTTGCAGGAACAGCTGTTTCCCCATCAATAAACCTTATGGGAGGTGGTCACCTTGAACGACTTCCTGTAAAAACCTGCAAATCGTGAAGCATCTGGAACGCAACTATTGATAAAAAGTTGCTAGAAATTCACATCAAACGTGCTACTTTAATAATTCGCACAAAACTGCGGTTATGATTGCAACTCGAACAAGCCCTAGTTCTAAGAAATTGATGATTAAAAAAAAAAAATCGCACTATAAATACAAATTTTGAAAAAATATGACGTAAGTGTTGAGCATCATCGGATTTACCAATCGCGGGAAAGTAAAACAGAAAACTTAATACCAAAGAAAGGTCGGCCGTCAAAAAAAAACTGCACACTTCAGAGATTTTGACTCTTACGAAAAACGCTTCTTGAAAGCATGGCTAAATTAACTCGATAAAATATATTTAATCAGGATTACATATTAAATTTCTAAATATGATGTACTGAATAATGCCTTTCATTTTATGAGTCGATTATGGTGTGCTTTATAAATGGGCTGTCGTGGGCTATAGAGAAAATGTAGTTGCGTTCCAGCAGCAGTACGAACAGCAGGAATTTAAGGGATTTTTCAGGATCTGTTCCCGCACGACACCTTACATTAGGTTTATTATTGTGTTTTCGCTGTTCCTGTAAATGCTGTAAAGTCCTGCAAAACCTGCTGTTCGGACTGCTGCTGGAACGCAACTTGTATATATGTATCATGGTGTAGAGCTGTAGCAAACCCCTGACTCGAAGTACCGAATCGTTACTCACATAATAATCTTGTTACTCGCATGTTCCGTATATGCACCATCAACGTGAATCAATACAACCAGAGTATATACGGTAATAAACCTTTTCGCAGTTTTTCACCAATTGTTCCCCGAGGAGTACTTTTGGGTTATGTGCAGCGTTTTCGTTTTGCGCGCACGTCAACACTACTGCTGGGATTTTCGCCTCACGATTAGAAAAAGGTATTTTCGGGGATTAAATATATATAATTGTTAAATATTATGTTACCAGGCTAGTCTGATCTATGTTTTTAGTGCG
>NW_016197352.1:0-2820 GCF_001687245.7 Rhagoletis zephyria | reverse complement strand
TGAGAAATAGAGGTAGAGAGCGGTAATAGCTTGTTGGCAGTTTTTTTTTACCTTGCAGAGTTGCCGAGTCTTATTCTGGAGCAAATCGGCTTGAGTATTTTCACATAGAAGAAAATGGTGAAAACAGTTTGCGGAACACAAGTCTTATTTAACCTTTAACTGTGGAGATATAAGCCCTAGAACATTCTCTTAATAAGACTTTCATATATAACTGCTATGCAAAAAATACTCTTTAAAGCAAATAAAAAATATAATACTAAAAGGGTTAATTTTTATCTAGGAACGGTTATAAAAACCTAAACAAGGTCGCGAGATTTTAATATTTTTTGTTTATTTCATGTTTATCATTATTATTTTTTATATGTATGTATAGCCCGTCCTCTATTAAAAATCATGTAATTCCGAATTTTAAACTTATACAAAAATTAGGAAAATTTCCATAAAATTACAGCAAAGCTTTAAACTTTTCAATCTGAATTTCCAAAAAAATGTGTGTGCAGCTTTATAGCCTGTTAAATTTTAGTACCATAAAGTGCAAATTTGAAGTAGTTAGGCTGATTTTTGGCAATCTTTTAACGAAAACCCGATTCGAGAATTGTTTGTATTTAGAGAAAATGAGCACCACACCTTCAACAAAAATATGCCAAAAATCAAAGGTAAATCCTAACTACTGCGATTTCGCATTTTATTTTACTATCGGTTTCACCAGCAATTTTTGGAAAAAACATTTTTCACTTGAATTGCTTTCATGAAACTGGCTATTAGAAATCTAATTGAAAATATCAAAATTTGGAGCAAAATTTGTCGAATTTATAAAGCTAAAATTTCAGACTCCATAGCTTAGCAGCGTAATATATACGACACAAAAAATAGGCTCGTCCAAGTTATGATTGCTTGCCTGACAGGGCGGAGTTAGTACAAAATTCGGAGAGTTCATCGAGTTCACACGGCGTTCAAGATAGGATAGACTATTTGAGATGAAGTATCCCGGCACTATCGTTATATTTCGCATGCTTTAAGATACAAATTGAAAGCCATAACTTTTACGGTCTCTAATATTTACGTACTATATATAGGCATTTTTTTTCAATTTAGTAAAGTAATCATGAATAAATGTGCGCAAATATTTGTTTTCGTAGAACATAAATATCTACGTATACATATATCTTATAAATTTTTACAATTATGTATGTACAATTTACATATGTATATTACTTTAACAAATTACAAACAAAACGTTGTTTATCATTTACGCTCTATCTTCAGTTACAGATAATATTATATGTATGTAGGTACATACATACATTCACATACATATGTACATGTTTAAATGTATATTATTTGCCAAATAAGTTAATGGACTGAACTCGCTTATCAATTTCTGTAATTGAATTTTCTGTGATTACTTATATGTATGCACATACAAATTTTGCAAATACATACCTATGTATGTACATTAGACCGTATCCCAAAAAAATTTTGAGTTTGTTCCAAGTTATTTCGGATACACACTATGAGAGTATTTCAGTAGTGTAACCTTTTTTTCGCACCCTGTAAAATACCTAAATGGCTCTTTTATAACTTCTTTATTTGATATTATTTTGTTTAATGAAAATGGGTTAACATTTTTCCTGGAGACTATATATCTGACACACAGTGTTCATACACCTGAAAACCGTCATAGGGAGGAGAGAAGAAATTGAACTTTTTTTGTTACGGTCTAACGTATTTAGATAAATAATAGGGGTCTTCACACCGAGTTTGGTAGTCGGTAACACAATGTTCTGTTATTTTTCCGCATTATTTTTCTTCTGTAAATTTATTTTACTTTTAGTTTTGATAACCGCAGGTCCCTCACCCATTACATGGTTTCTGATAAAATTGCAGTAGGAATATGAGTGCATACAGTGGCGAACACAAAATACCAAACATCTCCCAATAAACGTTTATGCTGTCCACAGCCGAGTATCGACATTCACTCGAGAAAAACGCTTATGTATGTGTGTACGTAGATATGTATTAGTTTGCCTTCACCCGCTTTGCTGAGTGTATGAAATTTATGCGTTTTTGTTGGCCTGTGTAATAAGTATTGTTAAATAGCCAAAACCCGCATGTTTGCGCCGCCTTCAAACACCTTTCGAACTATAAAACAATAACTCGATTCTATTCTAGTCATATCTATAATACGGGTATTGTATTCNCAATACATGCCAAATTTCAAGCAAGTCGCACCATAAATAAGATTGAGATTTATCCTATATGCTAATCTAGGCCAAAAGACTACCTACGTATGAAACTCTTTTTTTTAGCGTAGCTCGACCCCTGCGCCACCTATCGGAAAAATTAAAACTTTGTGCACTCCTCCTTCTAAAAACCTTTCCAAAAAAGCAACAACCATTCGAATCGGTTATGAAACAAGTTGCCAATTGATTCATGCTCACAATAAATTTCACAATTATCCAAAATTTTACAAGCTTTCCGACGAATTTTCCACCTTTACATTATCCAAAACTATCAAATCATGCGATAAATTGTAAAATTTCGTCGAAAAATTATTCAAACTTTTCGCGTTCTTCCGAATTTTTTCATTATATTTCATTTATTTTATCAATTTAACACTATACAACTTTTCAAACAGGTGGCAACCCTCCCTTAAAATATTTTGGGCAGTAAAATATCCTAAACCTCTTCAGTTTGATACCCATATTGCAATATTCAATTTATCTTATAAATTAAGGTAAATTAAAATTTTCAAACAAGTGGCAACTCTGAAAAATATTTTTGGATATAAGCCTTCTTAAGCCTCTTTCTTTTAACGCC
>NW_016197351.1:0-2820 GCF_001687245.7 Rhagoletis zephyria | reverse complement strand
AAAAAAATTATTCAAATCAGTTCAGCGGTTCTCGAGTTTCGATGACCGTAACAAAGGAACACAACATTTTGATATATATAAATNTTTTCGGCCGTAAACCTTAATATTGAAATACTTCATTTATTTATTTTTATAATATAAATGATCCTGCTATGATACCGAACAATACAAAAAAAAAATTATTCAAATCAGTTCAGCGGTTCTCGAGTTTCGATGACCGTAACAAAGGAACACAACATTTTGATATATATAAATATAGATTTCTAAATCAAGATTTTTAAATGCCTTTTGTTTGGTACCGATATTGTAACATTTCATTTATTTTACCAATTTAATTGAGATAATTTTTCAAACAGGTGGCAACCCTCTTCAATGAAACTTTCTACTGTAGGACTTTTAAAAACTCTTTAGTTCGCTACCCACATTGAAATATTTCATTTGTTTAATCAATATAAGTGAGTTAAAATTTTCAAATAGGCGCCAAGTATTTCCTAAAGTTTTCTTTCCTCAACCTCTTTAATTTGATACCTATTTCAGTTATATTGAGTTAAATTTTCAAACAGGTGGCAACCCTCTTCAATGAAACTTTCTACTGTAGGACTTTTAAAAACTCTTTAGTTCGCTACCCACATTGAAATATTTCATTTGTTTAATCAATATAAGTGAGTTAAAATTTTCAAATAGGCGCCAAGTATTTCCTAAAGTTTTCTTTCCTCAACCTCTTTAATTTGATACCTATTTCAGTTATATTGAGTTAAATTTTCAAACAGGTGGCAACCGTCCCCAGGCATATTTTCGGCTGTAAGCCTTCTTAAAAATCTAAAGTTTGATACCCAAATTACCGTATTTCATTTATTTTATCAAAATAACTGAGTTTAAATTTTCAAAGATGTGGCAACTTTACTCAAAAAAATTTCCAGCAGCTATCTTTCTTTGTCAATTTAACTGAGTTAAAATTTTAAAATTGGTGGCAACCCTTCTCAAAAATATTTCCAACAGTTATCTTTCTTAAACCCCTTTGAATTGATACCCATATTGTAATATTTATTTATTTTGTCGATGTAATTTAGTTAAATTTTCAAACAGGTGGCAACCCTCAAAAAACATACTTTCGGCTGTAAGCCTTCTTAAAATTTTTTAGTTTGACACCCACTTGGCAATATTTCATTTATTTTATCATTTTTACTGAGTTAAAATTTTCAAATAGCTGGCAACCCTCATCAACAATATTTCCAGCAGTTATTTTTCTTACACCTCTTTAATTTGATACCCTTATTGTAATAATTTATTTATTTTATCAATATAATTGGGTTTAAAAATTTTCAAATAGGTGGCAACCCTCCAATTTTTTACGATATTATTGGTTCTGGTATTATACCGAATAATATNTGTCAAGTTTGCCCGAATTCGTAAAAGGGGGTGTTGTATATCTCTTGAAATATTTGTGGTAGAGTACTGGAAATTGTTATAGAGTTATATCAAATAATTCCGAACACAACATTTTTATTAATATAGAAGATAGAAGAAGATATATATATATATATATCCATAGGGTTCTCGGAAACGGCTCTAACGATTTTGACGAAATTTTGTACACAGATAATGTTTTGGATTTTAGGGTTATCTGAGTAGGCAATATCTCCGAGAAGACTCGTATAAGGATGCCATCTATNCGAAATTTTGTACACAGATAATGTTTTGGATTTTAGGGTTATCTGAGTAGGCAATATCTCCGAGAAGACTTGCCACCTATTCGAAATTAGTTACAAATTAATTAAAACATCATAATATGGGTATCAAATGGAAGGTATTTTGAAGATCCCTAATTCAAAAATATTTTTAATAAGGATGCCACCTATTTTAAATCGCATATATATATACTTTTTTCTTAGAAAAAAAGGTAAAATATTACTTTTTATGGGTACCAAGAGAAGGTTCTTAAACAATGCTTTCCCCATACACAAAATGTTATGTCTTAGGTGTAAGGTTGCCACTTATTTTCGATTCTACACAATTTATCTAAAACATCGCAATATGGATATCAAATGAAAGGTATTGTTGAGAACTTTGGTTAGAAAGTATTTTCCACCAATGTTGCCACGCTTACTTGAAATAAAAATTTTTATTTTGTTAATCTCAATCAACATTTNTGTCTTAGGTGTAAGGTTGCCACTTATTTTCGATTCTACACAATTTATCTAAAACATCGCAATATGGATATCAAATGAAAGGTATTGTTGAGAACTTTGGTTATAAAGTATTTTCCATCAGGGTTGCCACGCTTACTTGTAATAAAAATTTTTATTTTGTTAATCTCAATCAACATTTTTGTTATGTATACATAGTACACATACGCTCAAGATATGTACCATTCATTCCAGCGTATTTTGGAATAGGGTTGCCACCTAAATTTTAGAGTAAGGAATTTGCTTAATAGATTTGGAAATAGATTTTGTTATAGCTCGTTATTTTTTAAGCGATATATATAGGCCGTTTAAAACTATGAAATTATAAAATCTCGTCTGCGAGCTAGGCATNTCGTTGTTTTTTAAGCGAGTTAAGGTATTTAGGCCGTTTAAAACTATGAAATTATAAAATCTCGTCTGCGAGCTAGGCATACGAAAGATATCAATCCCTCTAAGTTTACCTTAAAATGGTTCCAGGGATACGACGCGTCAACGTGTAACCTTCTTGGAGGTGCAACGGCGGGTACTAATATTTACAACTCAAATTTAGTAACCTGGCCTTGATAAAATACCACCCCTCATTATTGTAGCAAATGCCTCAAGAGGTATGTATGCATCACGACAGCTTTACATT
>NW_016197350.1:0-2820 GCF_001687245.7 Rhagoletis zephyria | reverse complement strand
GTGATAGGGATAAAAAGGAAATACAACTGAAGAATGTGCGATGTTATGTTATTGAATCTAATGCTATTCTATGTTATATTATGCTAAGTACTAAGCTAAACTCCCCTCCACTTAACCCATTCCAACAAATTTTATTTCAGCTAAACTCAACTCACATAAACTATCCTTAATTTTAGCGGTTGAATTTCAACCGCTGGGCGAACACTAGTTATTTTAATAATGCACGATGCAAGATTACATCGTTAGATTTAATCTTCATATTTTTTGAGGAGCTTTGGGAATATGTTAAAAATGATAATCAGGGGGTCCACCAAACCCAGTAAAGTTTTGAAAGGGATCTACAAGAAAAATAAGTTTGGGAACCTCTGATGTACAACGATTTGATATATATACATATGTAGGTGGGCAGAGCCAGGCCAAATTTCCAAAAAGTTTATGAGAAACCAATTTTGTTATCCGATGAAAACTCCAAACCATCTAATACTAGGTTCACATATAAGTAGGCTATCCTCATTTTCGAGCTTAACACCCTAATCTGTAATTATAACAAGAGATTAGCCATATAAAATTCGTCCCTTGTTAATCTGTAATTATAAAATAATCTCAGATTTAACCGATAACTTTTCGGTTCCATCCTAGTTTTATCGATTGTTTTTGCGAAAGAGAGGAGAAATGCCAAATGTAAAAGTAAACAAAAATGTACGCTAGCAAGTAAAAGAGGTTTGTAAAGGTATTTTTAATAAAATGTTAAGTTAAAATATATTTATATTGCTTATTATAGCAGAAAAACGTGATCACGGTGGCACAGAGAANGATATGTGAACATAGTTTAAGTAAACAATAAATTTATATGTCGATGGTCCTCTGCAATAACGACACAACTCAAAACTAAAAAAAAAAACTCTTATTATTATGTTATCGAGATATTTTCAGGTGTACATGGCGTATGAGTAAAATTTTTTCGTGTTAATTTTTCATACAAAAAATCGTTGTGCACTTTCATATGACCACTTATTACTTCTTTATTTATCCATCGATTTTCTTCATTATCAACTTGATTTTTTCTGTAACAGAACAGGTTTTAACCCAGCTTTGAATGTGCTAAACGTGCGCTCGACGTGAGTTGATACAAGTGACGTCCAATTTAAACATGGAACATTTGAAACTTTTATATTATCAGGAATAAGGGCCTTTTCCTCGCTATAACCACTTTTTTAACGGTACAGTAGGCAAAAAAAGGCAAATATCTTAAAAAGGCAAAAAAGGTAACATCAAATGTGTATATATGGAATCAGGGAAAGCTAAATCGTGGGCATTCTTAATCGAGTATACTATACCTCTTTAGTAGAAAAAGGCAATTTCCATAAAATCCGTTCCCTGATGATGGCAAATTTGTATGCATATTTCCCTCCATATAGGAATTGAAGTCGGTTTTGTTTTTCGCTTGAAAACACTGTTGCCGACTTAGTGCTTTTCGCACTAAATTTAGTGCTTTTCTTAATTCAAAACGCGAACATTTATGAGTTTGGTGCTTGGTGTGTTTTTTAGTGTTTTTTTTTTTTAGTTTGAAGACACCAAAACTGTAAATCTGAAACAAAAATGGAAGTTAAATTTAAAGCAGTTGGAAGTTTCGAAAAGAGCATATCTATGTTTGCCAAAAAAAGGGGCATTCAGTAAATTGCCATTGCTTAGAAAAACGTCCATGTTTCTGGGACGAGGAATCGATCTTTAGGCCTTTAGTTTGAGCTAAATTTGTTATATTTTTTACGAATAATAAAAAAGAACCAGCATCTCCCAACAGTAAAATGAATAACAAACCGTTTTAAAAAGGAATAATCGAGTAGGCTGCTTTTTTTTGAACTGAAAGATTTTTCCACTATGCGCCGGTGGGTGCACTCAAATAAGACACTTTAAAAAGGGAAATCATATTTTGTTATGTTTTAGGTGTGAAGCGGTCGGAAAGAAATGTTCTTTTCCTCGTTCCCTTAGTTCACGAGATCATAAGAGACTACAGTGTAGATTTAAACTTCCACATAGTTCACGAAACTTCATTTCTAACCGACTTGAAAGAAAGGAGGAGGTTATCAGTTCATCGGAATATTTTTTATTTTTTTTTTATGTATGTTACCGCATAACTTTGGACCACGTCAACCGATTTGAAGTCGGTTTTTTTTTGCTAAAAATTACTTGTTGTTTTTGCTTTCGTTAGGAATTGCAGACAAAATATTAATAATTAAACAGCGTATATCTAAGCGAAATGGCAACGCTGGACACAGCTGCATATTAGAATATAAGAACAAAAATGTTTACGTCGCGTCGTTTGGACGAAAATATTTGAATTTATAGAAAACAGAATAAATTCGACCGCCGCGCGCCGAGCAAGAAACATTAAATTTTATTAATTTGAATCGGCATACCTACAATAAAATTTTGTAGGCACACAAAGTCCATTAAATCCTCCAATAAAAAATTTGGTGCTTTTTTCGAGCAAAAACGCGATTTTTCTTGGGTTTAGTACTTTTTCAAATTCAGAACTTNTTGTAGGCACACAAAGTCCATTAAATCCTCCAATAAAAAATTTGGTGCTTTTTTCGAGCAAAAACGCGATTTTTCTTGGGTTTAGTACTTTTTCAAATTCAGAACTTGGCAACACTGCTGGAAAATTACTTGTTTTATTACATTTTTGCAAAATTGATAGGGCGATTATACTTGTGTTTACTCGCCATTTCTAACACCAAACGGGTTTTTTTTTATAACAAATTAATTAAGTTCAATTCATGAGCAAATAATCAAATTTGAGTCGCGGTGCAATTCAACGCA
>NW_016197348.1:0-2821 GCF_001687245.7 Rhagoletis zephyria | reverse complement strand
AAATCGGACTAAAATTACGGCTTTTCATATAACGGTAAATTTTAGAAATTTCGAAATTTAAGGACGCTAATTTATTCAAAATTGATACCCCGGCTTACCATGTAGCGGTAGCTTTCGGAAAGGTGAAAAGGCATACATATATGTAATACTTACGCCGGGTATTTAATGTTCGGCCCCGCCCGAACATAGACTTTCTTACTTGTTTATTTTGAACTAAAAAAAAATTTAGAGGTCANCGGTAAATTTTAGAAATTTCGAAATTTAAGGACGCTAATTTATTCAAAATTGATACCCCGGCTTACCATGTAGCGGTAGCTTTCGGAAAGGTGAAAAGGCATACATATATGTAATACTTACGCCGGGTATTTAATGTTCGGCCCCGCCCGAACATAGACTTTCTTACTTGTTTATTTTGAACTAAAAAAAAATTTAGAGGTCACTCAAAGCGCCCAAAGTTTTCAATGTATTTTATATGGGGAAAAAACAACTTTTCCTAGAAAGGGTATAGAATTCTTAAGAATGAATATTTTTCTATCGGAAAACCCTATTTATCTGCAGGAGATTTCCAATAACCATTTTTTTATCGCAACTATAGTTCATAGGTCCGCCAAAAACCCACAAAAACCCCGAAAAATGCAATGGGCGGACCAATAAAAAATAGTTAGTATTAAAAAATGGTTAAATAAACAATTGGGTATTATTATTTAAAGTCTCCTGAAGAAAACCAGAGTACGATCGAAAAAACAGTAAAGAATAAAGGTGTTTAGTTTTCTCCTATTTAGGGGTGTCTTTTCCCGTTCTCCCTTTCGGGGCCCAATATTACCGGAGAGCGAGAAAAATCCCTACACCTGCCATTGCTGGGCGTGCGAGTAAACGAATTAGATGACTGCGTAGGGTGCTACGGGCCGCATACATAACATACGCAACTACGGGAATATGTGTTGTTATATTTACTATTTTTAGTACATATATATTTTTTAAGTTTTCATTTAAATACAGTTTCGCGATGAAATCTTGTTCTTTATACAAAACTGAAAATAATGCCTTTTCTACGATAGGCGTAACACCATTTGCGACCAAAAACACGTTTTTGTCGAAAAATGTAACTCGTGAGATTTGCTCATATGTATATGTATGTAGTACATATTATGTACATATGAATGAATCGACAAAAATGAAATGCTGAAAAGCTTTACGGGTATTGTAACTATTAAAATTGATTAAATAAACAAATACTTACATACATTCTTCATTGGATTGAACCCACCATAAAAAACATGAGAAATAGGCGCAACAATCGTCAGTGGCAACAAATTGCCGAATCGCCGATTTATTGCTCTGGTGACAAAACGGCAATATAATTTCTGTCATGTCAACTTCGGAATAAATAAATAAGTTATCAAAAATTGCCAAACTTATAAATTTTGCATCAACAGCATTATCCAAGATCGTCTAATTTATACCAAGGACAAGATTGAAAAAATTGTGTCTACAAAAAAATAAATGAAGTATTAAAAAGAATAAAATTATTCCAAATATCGTCTGAAGCGATAAGAAAACGATTCGCCCAGTCGAGTTGCTCCGATTGTGGCGTGCGACTCCGAACGGCGATTGTATTTTTATGAGAAGCTGTTTTTCATGGCAGAAATACATACGATGGCAATATTACCAGCAATAAATTTGCTTCCGTGCGCAAGACGTTTTCTTATTGTCGGCAACAAAAATTGTTTGGTGGGAAAACGCTTCTGCAGGAGTTTATGTAGTTATAACAGCTAGTTAGCCCTGCCTAGAATCGGCTAAGCTTTCAACCGTTGTCGTCAAGCTCAACTGCCAGGCATCTTTCTGTTTCGAAGAGTTTAGAATGAAGGAAAAGAGATGCATTTATTTTATACTTATGTGCCTTCAAGGCTGCCAACTTGACTCAAACCGTGCTATTTTTGGCCCTATTTTACTTCAAATGGCACTTAATTTTTTAATTTGGCACAATGTGCCAAAACGGTACTTTTGACAAATAGTAGTATGTATTTCAATATATTTTTGTGAAATCTTTTGCGTCTACTTCTTTTTCTCAACTAAAATTTAGTGTATACAACTGGTTTATCTTACTTTGGCATTGGACATCTGTTTTAGGGATGTGTTTCTAATTTTAATGCTAAATGGGAAGAATTAAAAACAATGGCACCTTTTTGGCACATTTTATTTTTCTATTTGGCACATTTTGGCACTTCATAGCTTAGAAGCTTTAAATTTATTTGTCTCCAAATCAAATTGGAAATAAATACATTGCACAAGGTTTTTTTTTACATTTCACAGTCTAACCGGATAACACCACCATAGTCCAACTTCACTTTGGATACAGCAACAGGCTAAACTACTACCTGTGTAGGATAATTATAGATGTACCCAACGAGTTCCCGGCATGCGGAGTATCACCTCACGACCCACAACACCTCACTCCATGCCCCTTAAACGCCACTCAACTAATGCCCCTCTTCCTATAGGCCAACCTAGTTGGAGTGGCACACTTCCTGGGTCTCCCGTTAGTTGAGCTTAACGACAACGATTGAGGGACAAGCCGATCTAGGCAGGGATAAATAGCCGCAAAAACCACAACATGGACCAGAGCCAACCATAAATTAACAAAAACCGAAATCGACGAATCGATGAGGGTGTAGCTACGGGATTTTACTTTTGCTAGGTTTCGAAGTATTTTAGTAGGAAAAATACATGTCTGAGTGGCAATACTAAGTGTAACGTAATTTTTTCTTTGATGTTGATATTTAGGTTTAACTTTGCAAATTCTGTCTGAGCTTAAACACAA
>NW_016197347.1:0-2821 GCF_001687245.7 Rhagoletis zephyria | reverse complement strand
CTCATGGCTCTTTGGAATCTACCTCATGGGCAGTAGCGCCGGCGTTTCCTGACGCGCCGGCGTCGCCGCTGCCGCAAGGCCTGTCGGCGTAAACCTTTACTATGTATACTGTTGCAGTGTGCAAGTGTACCTACCCATGAGATAAAGTTACTAGTTCAGAGATAGTCTAACAAAACACAACTTGCACTGTATGCTTTGTTATGCGATGACAGACACCGGATACTCATGGCGTTTTCTTTTCCCTGAAAAAAATGTCACCTTCTTATATGGCAGCGCGCAATATGCATATGAAGATGCTGCGAAAAGAACACGAAAACTCGACAGCCCTGGCACAGGGCAGAAAAAATACAACATTATTTCGAGAAAAGAAAACGCTATAAGGGTAATTAATCTGCATTTGCATCCATATAAAGATAGTTTACACTGATTAATGTCCAATCGTGCCTATTGCCGGATTGCTTGCTTTAGGGATTCGTCGCACATTTTTTGCATGGAAATAATATAGGTATACACCGTAAGTTTGGCACACAAAGTTATTTTTGTTGGATTTGAATACATTTGGTGAATCGTTCTACTAAAAATTGTTTGAATGNTATAGGTATACACCGTAAGTTTGGCACACAAAGTTATTTTTGTTGGATTTGAATACATTTGGTGAATCGTTCTACTAAAAATTGTTTGAATGAAGTAACAAATCTATTACCATTGAGTATTAAAATGTTAACCACTTTCTTCAATGTTTTTGAAAATCATCTCATTAATACGGATTATTGATGAGGCTGGGAAAGCACCTTTTTTACTTGAGAGAAACATACAAGCAAAACAATATTTAAAATATTTATTTATAAAAGTTGAAGATTGATTACAAACAATTAATTAGAAATATTTGTTTATGTTTCTAAATATTTAATTTATTTAATACAGTGAAAGCTCCCATAAGCGGACACTGATGGTTATGTACCTACTTTTTGTCCGCCTATGGGAGATGTCCGCTTATGGGAATTTCGCAAAGAAATAATATTAAAATTAAAATTTAAAAAAATTAAATAGCGCGAACTGATGCAAATTGTGTACATATGTAGATATGTATGTTCCAAAGTTATAATACCATTTCAAATATTTGTATGTATCATATGGAATATTTCAAGCTGCTTTTCAATGTTTACTGGCTACCAGCCCCCCAAAAAATGTTATTTTTATGCTAATAACACTTAGATTCGTAATTTTAGTGTCGACTGAAGTTAAATTTAAATGTATAATTCGATTATTTAATGGAGAGTATTGAGGCTTTTGCTCCCCACACTAATGCTAAAATTATTGTTATTGTTGTTTCAGAACTTTGGTAATGCGTATGCATTTCCGTCCAACAAACCATGATTCAACGATTTTTTAGTATGCAAACTGCTTTTATTGGAGATTTTAACATTGAAAGTCTGCTTTGTTTGACACGCACGAAAAGAGGCGGTAGACAATAAGAAGATTTTTTAAAAGAAAAAAACAATTACCTATCAAATGAATGAAGAATGTTTTTGCAGAAAATGTAGTAGGACAACCGCGATTATCTACTTGAAAGTTTCAGACTCTAAGTAGAATAGTGTGATTTCACATCACATCTGCTAACATTAATAGTGTGCATTTTCCTTAGATACTTATTATAATCAGGCATGGCATTAAAGAAAAATAAAACGTGTCATGCAAGTGGAAAAAAGTGACCAACTTTGGAAAAATCGACGATTTGTTTGTTATAATATCTCTATGAAAGTAAATAAAGGAGTTGAACTGTACTTAGATTTTGATGTGAAACGAGATGTTCGAAACTCGCTACAGATTTAGAGGTTTATAAGCTTAAACACTATCATTCAAGTAGCTCCACTAAAAAGTCCACAATGAAAATTATTCGTCGGGAAACCGTGCTGCTGCAATCGCCAGTCCGAAGTTCGCACTGCATAATGAGATTTTCTGGGTGTAATAGGCTATCTTCAAATATTTGAGAAAACTGCTATTCGACTCCTCTGCCATCAGGCTTAAGTATTTAATAGAATTTTTTGATTTTTCTAGATTATGGAGAGACTACCTCTTCGTGGGTGCATGAATAGGCAAACTTATTTGATAATCCTTAGAACTCCAAATTCATTCATCATTTTCACGTACCCACTGATTGAGCAAAGTGCCTTTCCTCTGAAAATTTTCCTTTTCCGAAACTCCTGGCAACGTAAGACTCGTAATTTTTGTTTTGTTTTAACAAATTTCAGGCATTGATGGAGATTAATCGATCCAATTGATTATACTGCTAAGCTTGAAGCTGTCGAATTACGAACCTTCAGACAACTTAATGACATTCAAATGTAAATTTTTCATTTTCCAAAGCATGTGATGTACGAGAACGGAAAAAATTTACGTTCTTACCAAACCAAATTTTTTCTACCAATTTTGATGAAAAATATTGGCAAAGTGGTAACACTGTTTCTAACAATATTCTTCCTTCTATTCTTTATGTTCCTATGTGTTCTTACATTTGACTTTTGCTCACAAATCCACACTCATATTCAGGTAAGACTTTTGCTCTTTCACTTCCTTGACTTCCAACATATGTACATATGTGTGTTTTTTTTTTTGCTTTTTGCCCATTTGTGGCAAGTGATTTACTGTGCGTAAAATTGCATATCATTGGAAAGTAATTAAAATATTTTAAAGCGTAGCCACTTTGAACTTGTAAACGCTGCACTTCACTCACTCAGGCACACACGCATACTTGAATGTTCGCACATGTATTCTTATTTTTACATGCTTTTCTCGCCTTTCCTTTGCTCAATTTTTACTT
>NW_016197346.1:0-2821 GCF_001687245.7 Rhagoletis zephyria | reverse complement strand
AGGAGGCCCACTCCTTCTACATCTGGCGAGTTGCGGCTAAAAACTCTCGGAACTCGGGATCCTCCTCATCAAAATTGGGTGTCGTTCCCAGCCTCTGGGAACGCCTTCAGCGACGCGGTTGTGAGCGTATCCGCCTCAACGTGCCAGAAACCGATAAGGAATCGCCCAATTTGCCCATGTCGCCCAACTCCTCCTCCTCTTCTCTTGTTTCCTACGACAGCAAAACAATGGCCGAATCGGCGGTGGAGGCAGTGGAGGGCGGTGGTGCCCTCCTCAACATTGATCTCTTTGCCGACCTCTTTGATGACTCACTTCCGGGGGAGGCGGTAACGGAAGCCGACGAGGCTTTTGAGCACCTGGAGATGGGAGGTGGTGGTGGTGGTGGTGGTTCTCCAACACCTTCAGAGCAGGAAGTGGAAAGCTCCTCTTCCTCTTCCTTCTCCTCCCCCTCAGCACTGCTTCCTCCGCACTCCTCAGCCATTGTCACGCCCACCACTTTTGCATTTTTCGCCCCCGACCCGACCGTCTTTCACTCGCTCGTAAAGTACGTGCTCGTCTCCATTGACCACACCGGGCGCATTCGGGTCTTCACCAAGCCTCACTATGCTGCATAATNGCCTCACTATGCTGCATAATTGTCCCTCTTTTTGACTTTTTTTTATTAAGATGATGAAGATAACTTTGTGCTGACTTTTTGTTAAAGACGGTGATTACTTTTCTAGTTTTTTTTCTTTTCTACTTACGATGACGGCTGTTGACGGCAATTATGGCATTTACTCGGATTTGCATTCTTTCATTCATTCCTTTTCATTCAGATGCTCACACTTTTTTTCCAAGTCATCTTTTCTTCTGTTAACTATTATCTTTCACTATTTTCACTACTACTACTACTATTGGCGGTTAAATTAAATGTTCAAGTTTAAAGAAGCACAAAAAATGGGCAAACTTTGAATATATGGAAATCCTAAAGTACCAAATGTCGCTGACCTCTCTGTCTTTCCCTTTTTCTTTTTNCTTTTTCCTCTTCGAAAAATGACATTTGCAAATGATGTTCTCCCTTTCCCTCCTTTTCTCCCTTTCTGACAAACTGAGCAGTGTTTGCAGAGAGGGAGAAAAGGAGCGACCAACCTGGGCGACAATTAGACTCTTCGGAGAGTGTCCAGTCCAGTCTCTCTTTCTGTCATAAGCCATTAGCCACCGACAATGGCCACCTAGCAAGTTTTTGCAAGCTATTAAATGCGATATACTATTTGCTGCTGCTGCCTATGATCTCGTCTACAGGTCACATTATTAAAACGTTGTTCCTGGCGCCCTTCTCTCCTTCTCTTTCTTTTTCTGTCTAACTGGCATATCACTGCTGCTGCTGCTGCTGATTATCCAATTGCACTCAGCGAGAGAGAGAGATAGTTTTGAGCCGTATACACAAATTGCTAATTGCTGGCACAATTAACAGTCTTATAGCCTGGGCTTTAAAAAAAGTGTGCAACATGTTCAGTTTTCTTGATTGTGTCCTATTTCATTTCTCCTTTTATAACCAGTGCACAACTTTTTTTTGTCGTGACCGCTCGAGGAGGAGAGTAGCTGAACAAAAAGGTTGAGTGATGACACCGATTTTCAGAAATTGTGCACTATTGTGTCATGTCGGCAGTTTAGTTTAGTTTAGTTTAGCCCGGTTCTCTTCTTCTTTTTCCCTTCTTGATCAAATTGCATCGATAACTGTTTTTTGTAGCCATACACTCTTTAGGTCATCGATTGTGGTTCAATTTAGTAGCTTGGTTGGTTGTTGCTGTGGTCGGCACGCACTCTATTTTCAGTTTGGCGATTCTCACGATAATAATCGAATTGACTGGTGGTGGTGATGATGGTAACAGTTGGCCAACCGTTGCTGCTGTTGCTGCTGCACTCGGCAAAAAAACCCTGTTCTCCTTTAAAAACTTGTTGATAACCACTTTTAGCGATTTGAAAATTGAATTGACAGGACAAAATAAAATTTTGCTGTTATTACTGTTATTGAATTGGCAAACCAAAATGTTGTCGTCCACTGGCCTCGATCATGTGTGTGTGGCGTTTGACCTACCTGCTAAACGCACCATTTGCATCAGATTTAGAAGCATTTGAGTTTTTTTCTATTTTATTTTTCCCTACTTTGAATCGACATTTTCGGCATTTAGTGCTGTGTAATTTTGCTTTGCCACCGCCGCCGATAAGACGATTATCGACGATTTGTACCACCACTACCGCCAATCAAATGAGTTGTGTCAGGTCGGGCATAACTTATGGTTTGCAGTGACACTTCTTCTGCTGCTGCTGGTGCTACTGATGATGATAATTAATCACACTACTAATTAAGGCTTACCGGAGAAAGAGAGAAAAACGAGAGAGCAGATGCAAGTAGAAGTGTTAAAATGTCAATCAATCTTGCCAAAATGTGTTCAGCAGCGGCGGTGGCAAGGTAAAAGTTCAGCATCAACTTCATCTTAGGAGGCCACCAAATTAATTCGCCGCACACTAATTCGAAAGTAGTGCAGCTTTTGCGGCGACTAAAACTTTCTTTAGAAAAATGCTCGCTCTCTCTCTCTCTCTNGCAGCTAATGACCATCATCGAACATCATTAGCAGTTTGTGAGTCTGTGTGTTTAGGACGACATCAAACTAATGCGAGTGCCTACCAAAAATGTGCTCAAAAACTGTCAATGTTGCTTCGAAGTGTGTGTCTATGGTTAATTAATTACACTTTGGTGGCAAGTAGTTCAAGAAATGTTCAGCAAGCAGGCAGTTCAGCAGACTGCTGTTCCTTCGATGTCGGTGATTAATGAATTGTT
>NW_016197343.1:0-2821 GCF_001687245.7 Rhagoletis zephyria | reverse complement strand
TGTTCACATAACGGTTGTTTGTAACAGCCAAAACGAATCGAGATAGATATAGACAAATGTATAAATTAATATACCCTTGTGCACAAGTGCGCTCGGGTATAAAAAATGTATGTCTTTTGATATAATTATCACTGGTATTTCTGCTTATTTTACTTTTAAACGTAATTCACCTATGTATTGATAAGCCAAACCAAACTTTTATAAAGTTAGTTAACAAATAAGAAATACAAAATATTTATGTAATGTTTACATATGTATATGCAGTGTTCGAAAGACTTTTAGTCGCACCAAATATTATTATTTATTTATTTATCTTTTTATTTGAGTTATTTTTTTATAAAAATATAGTTCATTCTTTAACAAAAACTGTATAAACCAATTTTCAAGCTTTGTGCAATATTTGAAAAAAAAATTCAACAAAATTTCATAAAAATTTCGAGCTTTTTAATAGGATTTTCTAGAAAGATTTTGAGTATGCAGTTTTGTAGCCGACTCAATTCTAGCACAATAAAGTGCAAGTTTCAGGTGGTTAAAAATTTTCGTTTTACGATTTTTTTCGCCGAAGTTGTTGCGGTTTTCTTCCATATAAAACTAAGTTATGTTTATTCGTTATATATAAGAAAATGCGACAAAGAAAATTCTAAAAAATCAACGGTTGTTTTTAGTCATTTGAAACTTTATTATACTAGAATTGAACGAGCTGAAATTCCCCACAAAAAACGGCCCATTTCCCGCGCATACTGAAATTCCCCACAAATCGGGGAATTCCCCACGAGTTGGCTTCTCTGACACACATGTACATAAGTTGTGCGGCTGTGTGTGGTACCATGGCTCGAAGCGCGCTCTCATGACAAACGCTTGTATGAATATTTTGTATTTTATTGATTTTTATATGGGTATTTTTAGCACGAAGAGATCTATTATTTGCGCATAAAATGTAAGCTGAGACGAATTGTAGCAAGGGAGTGGGGAAGTAGCTCTCCGAGGAACGAAAAAAAAGAAAATAAAATAAAATAGCTGGCGACAGGTATGTATTTATGTATGTACAGTTACAAGGCAATCCAGCTGAATCTTTCTTTATGGTTTTTCAGACATGAAAAGGCATGCCTTGTTTACACACGCTAATTAAATTGTGACTAAACATTTTTTTTTTTTAATTTCAAATACTTTTCATTTACTCAAATTAACTATTTATTGCTTTTTTATTTCAGTTAAGTGTCAACTCCATTAAAAATATTTGTGTATACCAATTCCCGCAAATACCTACCGTTTGGCACTCATTTTTTGACGCGTTTGATACCTAAGCAATATAATTTTATTGTCGATAGGTGGCAACCCTGTTCGACTATTTCAACGTCTAAATATTTCATAATGGCATAAGTTTAAAATCAGTTTTTGAATATCTCTTATTTTTTAATTATTATATTTTCTCTAATTGCTAAAAGTGTGGCAACTCAAATTTTTATTTAATTATTTACTTAATTTCAAATACTTTTCTTTTACTAAATTTCAAATAGTTTTCATTTACTCAACCTAAGTATTTATTGATTTTATATTCAATTACGTGGCGACTCTCAGTGGCAAAGAACTGCCCTTTGGTACTCTTTGAATGTCTCATTATTTTAACTATTTTATATACTCTGATTGCAACTCTAAAAAAAAATTGTTTCTATGTATTTTGTGTAAACTGCTCCAGTTTTCTCTGCTGCTTTTTGATACTCCGCATCGTACCAATTGCTCTTTCGGATCGTTAATGTTTCTACGTACATCTACGCTTCGCAACGTACACGTTCGCGGTTAACCGCGCTCTAAATCGGCCGTCCGTTTTGATCCGGCTTGTCGGCGTTAAGCTTTCCTTACATTGTTGGACGCACATTTTTTGCTTCACGGAGGCGGGTGCGTATCTTGGCTGCAACAAGATACAGGTCCGAGTCGATATTTGGCTCTCGGAATGTGCGCACCTTTATAACACTGGAAGCGTGTCTTCCGTCTATCATGAAAAGATCGATTGAAATCGTCAAGCACGATGTTGATAAAAATCTCTCTCCGATGCGGATTGTGTCTAGACCAGACCTGGGCGGTGCCGGCCCGGCGGGCATATTCGCGTATACATACACGCTCTGCTTTAGAAGGCAGCGAAAGTGACATCAATTTCTCGCACACTACAAAAATTCTCTGTCGAAGCTGCCCACCTCTGGTCTAGACGTTCGTCTACCGGGGTAAACGTCAGTACTCGGCGACGCCTCCTTTACGTGGCAACTGTAGTAGACGTCGCAAGGCTCCACGCTTAACAGCCTTTGTGTTCCCAAGGATACCAACCAGCCGGGCAGAGGCCTCTTCCTAATTAAGGTAACTGTAATTCGTATAGTTCTTAGAAAAGTGACTAATAGGCTGTATGGTTATCTAATTCATTCGCCTTCAGTGACAAAAGTAGCTTCAATCCTCTGCCGGAATTGCTGATTTGCATGCCCGGCTCTAATTTTTCTCATCTATATGCATTATTAGTCTGATTTTTTCTGCCTTTAGAAAATCAGCGCTATTATGGGGGTAGCGTGACATGTCCTGATGCACCGTATATATGTGAAGTTCTTGACTTTCCATCTACATAGCTATTACTCGGCCACGGTTGAAGTTACGTTGTGTAAGATTTTGAAGTGAAACTTCTTTAGCGGCGGTTGATTGATTGGGACTAAATTGGTAAATTCAACGGAAATTGCACACGGAAATGGTGCACCGGAAATGGTTTGGGCTAAACAAGTGCTTTTTGTATGTATGCATGTATGGTATTAATTTAACAAAAATTTGCTAATAAAAGGTTAAA
>NW_016197342.1:0-2821 GCF_001687245.7 Rhagoletis zephyria | reverse complement strand
AAAGGGTGCTGCTGCACTTGGACAGGCAAAACCAAAAGCGAATAGGAACATGTAAGCGAAAAGGTTCATTTATAAGAATCTTGCAAAATAATCACTATGTATTTTATAAGTAAATAAATAAACGAAACTTACGTGTGTGTGTGCGTTTTGAACGCTAACGTAGTTTGTGGCGCCGCACTTGGACAGGCAAACACCAAAAGCGAATAGGAATATGTAAGCGAAATGGTTCACTTGGGAATACAAATGTAGTCGCGCACCACTTGGAAAGCCAAAAACCCAAAGAAAGTCACCGTGGTAACCACGAAATGATATTCTGTAAATAAATACTTTAAATAGATTAGTAAATTAAAAAATAATAGCAATTTATTGCAAAACTTACCAGACGCAATCAGAATGGCAAATGTCAACGAATTAATGTAAAGGCGATGACAAAAATGAGTCAGTGATGCCAACGAATATTTAGTATGAAGAACTTTAGGTTTTTTACTACCAATATGACTAAAAACTATAGAGTCGGCAACATACTGCACAAGCAAAAGGAGACGAGGGAGGGAGAAGACTGTTTTTTTACGTTTCGAAAAGGCTTTACGGAGAGTCAGGAGGCATTTCACTTTACATTCCTTATTCCTTTGTTTTTTGTATGGAGTGGCACAAATTGAAGGGCTTCTGCTTTCGCTACACATAGAAGGCTTTCCAGTAGGGCTTTTGTAGGTCGGACTTCGAATGCCCTTTGGAGGAGTTTTGCCGTAGCTATTATTTAAGTCATAAAAATCATACTTTTTTAAGGTGCTTATCCATCTTTAATGTTAAATAATATAATCGTATTCTTTCGCGTAAATTTTGAATAGAAAAAGCCCTTATAGAAGGCAAGCAGGGGAGTTCTTTTTTAGGCCCTTCTTGGGTAAGGCTTTTAGAATGGCTTCTCTTAAGAAGGCCTGCGTAAATTATCTTCAGGGTAGTTAAACTTTTTTATGAACATTTATGTGGAATAATTTGGGAAATATAACGTTTTTGGGCTGCGGGATTCACAAAATGATTCGTCGTATAATTTCAGGTGGGCTTCTTGAAAAAATTACGTACTAAATTTTATTATAAGATGTGTTTTAGAAAAAGATATAACATCTAACTTAGTGTGTCAATATCTCAAAAAATTAAGAGGATGGAATAAAACTGGGAATGGAAACATTTGAATACTACCTCATGGTCTCATATAACAATCTCTTTCTTGGAAAATGTGAAAACTTCAAAAATTACGTTTTTATGGTCAGTGCAATGTTGCCAACTTGCGGGGAATTCCCCGATATGGGGATAATATGTGTCGTTGCGGGGATTCGATTAATGAGCTGCGTTTTCCGGGAAATTTTGACTATTTAATTTTAAATCATTAAAGAACTTATCGCTGAAGTTAAAAAAGCTTTTAACTCGATCAAATTATGAGTGAGGATGTTTTTGTTGTTGTATTATAGTTTCCGAACGAGTCCTAAATGTTCTTCTTAAATTTGAGTTCAAAAAGTTATTGGGAGCAATAGTTATTAACTAAAAAATTTTCGTTAATTAACTATTAATTATTTATTAACGCGAACAATTTTTTAAAATTTAATTTTATATTATTCAATTTGATGGTTTTTAGCAATGGTATGTGCGAAATTTCAGACATTTAGCTCAAAAGTTGTGGAAAATAGGCGATATTTATGACAAAGATGTATTTCAGGTGCGCGACTTGGGGAAAATTAAAACTCGCGTTGAGCAACCCCTAAACGATCAGCGTTTTCTCTCAAATTTTCAGCAACATATTTTTTCTTGATGATTTTAAAGATTTTGATCCGTTTTTTTTGTTTGAATCAGTCTAATATACATACATACATATGTTTAATCTCTAATCTGTATTTAAATTCAAGTGAGCTGAGCGGAAGAAAGTGCGAAAGGCCCCAGCAAAAAAAAAGTTATCAAAAAGCAACGGTAATTTTTAGCCACTACAAACTTGCACATTAATAATAATAAAGAGTTTAAAATTTTGAAGAACATTTTTTTAATTAATTTGTTGAATGTATTTGATGTTTGCCCAAAGTTTTAAACTTTGACTTACATATGCATACAGCGTATGTTATACAATAAGACATACCCACTGGGTAAATAGGTAAGCGCCTTACAAGGTAATCCATGTTTTCTTTCAGTTTTTAGTACCAAAATTGTTGTCATGACCAATGACATCTACTAGTAAAGCACCTCCGACGACGCATTACGTTGTCAGTTGCAAAATAAAGTGACACCGAAGTTATTTCCAAGCGCCGAACTACTCCGAGCGACTGCTTTACATTCTACGTAACTTACTTTGTAAGGCGGCTCAGAAGTATGTCTGATACCAAATGTTCATTCTAAATTCCTACTTACATAATGCGGCTACCTACGCCTTTCTTAAAGTAAGGGAGATTCGTCAGTGAAGTGGTAAGGACCGACGGGTGAAGTGCATTACCTTACCAGCAACTTGCACTTCACGGCATTTTCCGAGTGGGTATTTTTATAAGAAATTAGTGAAAAAATTTAACATTTAAATATTGGATGTACATTCAAGCAATTGAAATAAAAGATTTGAGTTTTTAAAGGAATTATGCCAGCGCGGGGAATTTCTCTGAAAATCGGGGAATTTCGCAGTGGCCAACGGGAAGCAAGATAAAATGAGTTGGCATCCCTGGTTCAGTGTAAACAGTAATTCGAAAAAACTGGTTGTAAATTTGTATGACACCCTTTTGGCCAAGCCGACTAAATCTTTGCTTGTATTTTCGAGGCTATCTGCACATTTATGTACTCGTACGTACATACA
>NW_016197341.1:0-2821 GCF_001687245.7 Rhagoletis zephyria | reverse complement strand
CCGTCTCCCATCTTCCATCTCCCGCCCGCTGCTGCCTAACTATCGTACTAATCTGAGTATCGCCGTTTTTTGTGGTCTATTGGCTCACCGAGCTTGATTGGGAAAAGAGCATATAAAATCAGTGTGCCTTTGCATTGGGTTTGCGCAAAAGAAGAAAAGAACTGGTGGCAACTGCGGCAGCAGCAAGAAGCCAAAAGTCGAAGAGCAGCAAGCGCGTAAATCTAGAATTTATTAGCAATTTTTCGTATTTGGTGCAAATCAAGTGACTTTCTAAATTAATGGAAAACATTTTTGCTTGGCCATACAATTTAATTTCGGCACAAATTAAATACCTGAAATTGCCAGCCACTCGCGCACAATACGCCGAGTGACGAGTGAAGTGCAAGCTTTTGAGAAGGAATGCTCGTCAATAGAGCTGTTTAATACTATTGAAGTGAAAGTGATATACGCGTGAAATCGGGAAATCGTGAAAACTTTTCCAACAACCCCCGTAAAGGCAGTATTTCCGCTTGTGGTTCTTACGAAAAACAAAAGTCTTCGAAAATGTTCTCTGAGAAGTCGTCGAATAGTGTTTTGAGCTTGGTGATCCTGCTCTGCTTGGCCGTTGGCATTCATGGACGTGCACGTAAGGCGATTAATATGAAATAATAAATTTAAGATTTTAGATTTTATTTAAATACAAAATACTTTTAAGCTACTCTGTGCAATACAAGAAAAGTGATCATNAGATAGGGCGTTTTCGAACTGGCTTCCGAGATAGGTCGATCTTCCAGTCAGCCATCGATATGTTCTTCTTAAAAATAGTACAGTACCGTAGGGCCATATGAAGGTCTTTACAAAGTTTGCTAATTAAAACTTCAAAACTAGAAATCCCAAAAAGGTTGAGGTATCCATTGCAGATCGAGCTTTCTGGTGTACAGGGAGCCTATTCGGAAAACGTTGTCCGAAGGTTGGGTATACTGTTGGATCAAAACTTTAAAATGGAAAATCTAGGCCGAACTGAAAAAAAATCTATACCAATCGGATGCTGCTCCACCATTTTTCAGTCGGAGATTTATGTAATATAAATATCCGGACGTTGTAAGCTGCGTGTTTTAGGCAACAAATAACACCTAGTACCTAAAGGTATGCTACACCCCAAGCAACTGGTACCAAACCGGAAATAAGGCACGTTTTTATATAAATAAAAGCATGAGCAAAGCTTTAGGTGCAAACATTTCACATTTGAAATTGCTTACGCATATGCACTTCTCAACTGCCGCAGAACAAAACCTACTACAGTAGTTAATTGCTGGCACCCCAAGTCATGCTCAACACTCCCGTTTGACGCATCATAACTCCTCTGGAGTTGTCTCACGAGGCTCTGTATAGCTCTCCGCATACAGCGGTGGTACAAAAGTTACCAGAGGTGGTTACTGTTGGTTATCATTGGCTGCGACGAATACCCAAAATATTTTTCTTGAATAAATTTTTATGTAAATAAATTCATCCTGGCCCTGCCCTCTCATTGAGTTAATCACTGCGATTTGAACCATACTCAAAAGAATTATTTCTGGCCATTCGCAGGTGAATGATAGTTAAAAGCCTTTCCCACTTACGTGGACTTCTGCGCACGGAACCATCATCCGTTATAAACAACTGGGTGAACAAAAAATTCAATAGGTACTCAATTGAATGTCGAGCGCAGAGCCAAGCTACTTGTGCTTGTCCATGAAAAGGGACTCCACAGAACTTCGCGCTTAAAATAAAAGGCAAAACCAATTGCAAAACCCAAAAATTCTCGTCAATGCAGGCCGAAAGGGCGTGTTTATAGGTTAGGTTGGGTTATTATGACTGACTGACCGCCCCACATAGACCAATAAGTCCCTAGTGATGCCAGATACCCCTAATGATGCCATAGGATGTGTTCTAGGGTTGCGTTGTTCCCGTCCATTTCCTGGAAACTTCATTGACAGCGATTCCCATTTTGTCAGTTTGTTCGTGGCAGCGATAGTATAAACCGCCTTTTGTATGCTCTTTTCTAGTCCACACATGACTTTGGAGATTTTACAGGTTTAACAGGAATATACTGCAGTGAAACGGCAGCTTAATGGGCTGAGCAGTACACTCCCGCTCCTACTTCATCTTTCGTTTTTGAGCCATCTGTTAAGAAGTTAAATGTCTTCCGGCTAGGTTTCATGCCTCTACGCCATCCGTTTTCTTCCATAGCAACTCGAAAGCTCCTATTCCAGTTATAGTCTGTTATGACTACATAGCCTTTCGCTATTGAGCTTTGGCTGTTGAGTGTTTCTTTGCTTGCACTTCCTTGTTGCACTCAGTTTCCACGTGGACTTAGTATACTTCCAACAGGTTCCTTGGCCTTTCGCTGATACGTTCTAGCGCGGTCAGGTAACGTCTGATTTATCTTTCCTTAGAAAAAGATTACTTCAATATCAAGCTTATATACATACTCGTACATACGTATGTATGTGAGATCCACGCGATAGCGACATTGCAGGGCCGATGAGCATGCAGATTGCAGCACTTTTGAGCAGTTATCGCCTTGTAAAGTGGGGATAGGGAATCCTCGGACAATATGTGTTCATCTGCTTCTAATTACATGGATGGGTTAGGCGGTCGTTCCAGAAAGAAAATACTTAAGCTTCGGGGCACTTATGGTTCATCAGATTTCCGATTTCTGTGCGTATTATGTATATGCATTTATTTTCCAAGCGGTTGTTGTTTGACACATGTCGGGTGGCGACAAAATGAGTCCTGCAAGGCCCCCTCATTTTTCTCATTCCGTCAACTAAAGTCATATAATATGTACCGCCACGATAAT
>NW_016197340.1:0-2821 GCF_001687245.7 Rhagoletis zephyria | reverse complement strand
TAAACCAGTACCGATGGAAGAAGTGGAAGGAACACCTGAAAACCTGCAATCTCGACTCTGGTGTGAGAAAGATTTGACCACACATAATGTGACTGTACACCGAAGATGACGAGGTGTCGAGTGACCAAAAGACTGCACAAACTGCCAAAATAAAATGCGTTTCCTGTTTTCCCATAGGGAAGGCTTAAGCCTCCAAAGCTTTTGATCCAGACGGAATATGCACGCTGATGCTGAAAAAATCGGGTCTAGCGGGAGTAGTCTACCTCACCAAGGTGCATAAGCTGCCTATGGCTACTCTATCAATCACGCCGTCTGGAAATTTGGAGAGAGTCCCTTTTCTGAAACTGGGGAATTGCGACGTTCAGGGGAAGTCTTATCCACTGACAATACTTTTCTTGTCCGTAGGGAAGACACTAGACGCCTCCCTGCTCTCATACTTTACGTACCACCTGACAGCAACGAAGTAAACAGCACCTCGACGGCACCTAACGCTTTAAACACTCAGACAACTTGTGGCCTTAGTCGCGAGCTGCAGCAGCAAAATCCGTTGGTTTATCGATCGAGATGACTATGGGCAGATGGTCTGACGCCAAAGTCAGCATAGGTCGCCCTGATATGCTGTTTATCAGACCAGCGCTGACTATTGTTATGTCTGGAGAGCTGCAGCAGCTGCAGCCCATAATCCTGTTGGGTGCATCGTCGTTCACTGTGCAGAATGTCGAATCGTCTATCTGCTCAGCCAAATCGGTTCCCCTACGATCGTTTGACAGGCTTAAGCGCCAAAGATCGTGGTGCGCATTAAAGTCACCTACTACCATTCGGTTTTCACCTCTGAGGAGTGCACCTATATCATCGTGATATGCTGCCGGGCAGCAGGTGATAGGGGGTATGTAAACGTTGAATATTTCGAGCTCAACATCGCCTGACCGGATAGCGATGCCCTGACATTCTAGGGTGGTATCCCTGCGGTCGATGTCTGCTTCGATAAGACTGCACGGTGTGGTGCGTGATGAACGCTAAGCCACCACCATTATCTCGCTCGCGACCTCGGCGGTGCACGTTGTACCCGGCACAATTCAACAGTGTTGAATTTCTGTGCAACTTCGTCTCTTGAAACGAAGCTATCAATATACCATGTCTTCCCATGAAGACGGTTATCTCCTCGATCTTGCTCTGAAGCCCGATACAGTTAAATTGAAGGAGCTGCATGTTTCGGGAGACGTGTGGTGATGCGGGGTGTGAGATATATGTGTGGCCGTGACGCCATTGGCTGTGTGCGCTGCTGAGGTGGTTGCCGCCCTGTGGTGGTGGTGGGTGGCGTCGCAGTTGAGATCTGCGACCGTGCAGCGCAACACGGGCCCTCGAAATTCCTCGTCCAATCTCGCGTGGTGCGTAGACCTGAACATGCGCTAAAGTGGCACCAGCCAAGGCAGGTGTTGCACTTGACTGATGTCACATTACGGAATATTCTGGTCTGACATACCGCGAAGTTTGTAGAAGGAACCAAGAGTTGTTGGAGGCGGCGTGTGAGTGGTTGTGCAGTTGCGTGTTTTCTGTGGTCTGTCGTGGTTGTGGTGTGGTCTATTGTGTTGTTATGTTGTTGTGCTGTGGTGTTTGTGTGGGGCTTCTCAGGTGGACTGGGGGTTAGCCCTGGCGGCTGCTCTGTTTGAGCAGCAGGGGGCCACAAACTACGTGGTCCACTGCCGATGCGTCCGTAATCCTGAGCAGACTCTGAGGTGACTCCACCCCTCGCAAGCATTGCACTTGACTGAGGTGGAGTTGTGGTGTAGTTGTCTCTGGCATACACAGCAGGTGTATGTTTCTGGCCCTGGGTTTGACTCGAGGCCAGCCCTCAGCAACAACGACGAACAACTCCGGTACGTAGAACTGGCTATCGTGCTAAGAATATGAGCAATCTCAATCGCCTCTTCCGCTGACGACTGCTCGAAAATAGCACCCAGCAATTGTATGGATAACCTGGGCTCAAAAGTAAGCAAGGAGCCTAGTCTCCTCCTCTAAAAAATTCTCACTAACCATTTTCACCAACTGGATTTAAAAAAACAGGCCACAGGTATACGTCGTCGGCAAACCAATTCCGAAAGTGAAAACATCTAAGATACTCCGGGTCATCCTATACAGCCTGCGCACCCTACCGCAGTTGTCACGAAAGGACCGAGCCGCAAAGTCCTCGAAACGCTCGCCGGAAGCACTTGGAGTAAAGGCAAAGAAACGTTACTGGCAACATACAAGACAATTTTCCTACCGGTTCTAAACTATGCAGCGCCCGTGTGTGCACCCGAATAGATACTTTCTTATTCTACTAGGCATTTCAGAAGACATCTCCACGAACGACGAGGTCCAACAAAAACGAAATACAACAACCTTTGGACCCGGGACTGTTAATACTACCAACCAACGTAATTTATTGGGGGACTGTTACCACCCACACAGATTCTCGTCCTATGATTGCAGTTATAATAGTCATGTCGCGCCCTATAAAATTTATGGAAAGTTAGAAGCAGATTTCACTTCTTCTTCTTTTATACTTCTTTACTTTTTTACTTATTCTTTTTCTTATAGAGCGCTGTAACCGCCCAAGCGATTTTGGCAAGTTCAACAAAGCGCGCCAGCCGTTTATCTTCTGTGCCAACTGACGCCAATTGGAAATGCCAAAAGAAACCAAGTCTTTCTCGACTTGATCTTTCCACCACAGTGGGGCCTTCCTCTTCTTCTGCTACCGCCAGCGGATTCCGAGTTGAATACTTTTTCTGAGCAGGAGCGTCCTCCTAGCAATGGGTTGTGCGCTGGATTTTATTTTTTA
>NW_016197339.1:0-2821 GCF_001687245.7 Rhagoletis zephyria | reverse complement strand
GAAAATCAATATTTTTCGTTAGGAAAACACTGGTTCTGTTCAGGAGACTTCCAATAAATATACCAAATTGTTTATTTAGCCAATTTTAATACTAAAGATTTTTTATTTATCACCCTAATGCATCTTCTGGCGGACGTATCAAAAATAGTTACTATAACAAAATAGTTAAATAAATAATTGGGTATTTTTATTGGGAATCTCCTGAAGAGAAACAGTGTTTTCCGATCGAAAAATACTGAATTCTGTACCATTTCTACGAAAAGTTGTTTTTTTCCTTTATAAAATACATGGAAAACTTTGAACGCTTTGAGTGATTTAATTATTTTTTAATTTCAAAATAAAAAATAGGGATATCTTTGGTTCGGTATAGAACAATCCTAGGGGGTGAGCGCATAAAAATTCCGACTTTACTTTTTCACATACATTTTTGGACCACCCTTATGTACATAGGATTATACGAATTTATGAATTAATAATGAGTTGCTTTTATTTAGCTTTTATTTACGACTAATATAAGCAGCATTGTTGATTTTTCAACTCTATCAGGGCTTGTTGACATAAATGCACAACGTGCCAAATGCCACTTGCCACACATTGCTTGCCTCACCTTCTGGTCATGCTAAATTGAAATGAAAGCATATGCCGTATTTGCTTTTATTTAGAATGAAATTCATATTGCATTTGCCGCCTAACCACAAATGTTCCACCAATATGTCGCTCGCAAATAATGGCCCTAATATACTTATGTACATACGATTGTGGAGTTTAGATATGTGTAGGTATTGCATAATACACATTGGAATGCTGCCTCATGCATAATTGGCAAGGTGTAATTTTTTTAGTTTTCTTTTTAAATTTTCGTAAATATTTAAAGCCTGGTTCACTTGAATGCGCGATTCTTCCTTCTATAACTGGGGTTTTTTATATTTTCTTGAAGTGGCGCTATGTTATGAGTTATAGAGAGATTAAAATGAAAATTCAGATATCTTTTGTAAATAAAGAAAACCGCTTATAGGAACTTTTTTTTAGGTGACAACCTATGTATGTACGTAAATCATGATTCTGTTTAAGATATGTGTTTTCAGATTTAGGCAATGCGGAGATCACAAACCGCGATTTTACAAACCGTTTACTGACTTTTAAAACGCAGCAGATTTTGCAAACATATTATCTCCCAGAAATAGTCAGAAAAAGTCCGAAGTAGTCAGATTTAGTCCAAAAAGCGTTCCTTAACTCGAAAATGACAGCAAAAATGAGAGAGCAATAGTCAGTGAGAGTGACTCTCTTCAGTCTGAAGTAGTCAGATTTAGTCAGAAGAATTTTTGCTGGCAAAATCTTGAAAAGTGCCAAACTCAACTGAATTTAAATGAACGGAAATTAAAGAATACACAAAAGGTGAGAATAATCTAAAAAGTAAAAAAAGTGAATTGAAAGTGGAAGGAGGCAAAAAATAATTGATATAGTAAGTATTTATTGTGATTGTGCTTGTGTGAATGTGTTTTGTACATACATTTCTGTTCTTATTTGACGTTAGTTTTGTTGTTGCCATTCTTTGNTCAACTGAATTTAAATGAACGGAAATTAAAGAATACACAAAAGGTGAGAATAATCTAAAAAGTAAAAAAAGTGAATTGAAAGTGGAAGGAGGCAAAAAATAATTGATATAGTAAGTATTTATTGTGATTGTGCTTGTGTGAATGTGTTTTGTACATACATTTCCATGTTTATTTGACGTTAGTTTTGTTGTTGCCATTCTTTGCACTAAAAATTTGTTTTTTTGCGTCCGTTTACTTTTTCCTGTTAATCTCTTTTAGTGAGCGCATTTTACTTACGCTCCTGCATTTTGACACTTTTCAGATTTTAGCCCGAAAAGATAAGGAATGGACCTATTAAAACCACGTTTTAAAAACCGCATGGCTAAGCAAAGGTAACGAATTCTCTGGGTAATATGGAGAAAAAAAAAATTTCTTAAAAAGGGCTTTGGGGCACTTTCGGAACAGCTTACCGACCCCAAAAAAGCTGTTATTATAAAATCCTTTTTACGGCAAATTATTCAGGGTATGAATTTAAAAAAAAAACCGCATGGCCAAGAAAATTTTGAAATGCATTTAATTTTCGAAAATACGCCTTTACTCTAACGCTCATATCTTTGATATTAATTAAGCTAAGGCAATATTACCGATCTTTGCAAACATTTCATAAAATGCGAATGTGCAGCGAAATACAAAAGCTCCAATTTAAAGTGCATAGTAGGGTTATCCCCCTGTAGCTTGTTAGAAAAAATTTGTTTGAATACGCATTTGCTATAACTTTGAAATGAGACTGAGAAATGTTTTTAACGAGGGGATATTCTGCCAAAATCCACTATAAAATTTGAGTTTGGTTAACTTTGGTACTAAAACTGCCACGTCCATTTATAGGGGTTTGTCGCCTTAAACAAAAATCTTTCCAAACATTTTTACTGGATGGGTATTCCTGAAGGATTATTTTTTATATCTTTTTTTTGAGCTTTTTTCCATAGAAGATTATCTTGGGAAACCTACAATAAAATTTTCAGTTTTGGAAGAACACGATTTCTTAAACCTTGCTATGTATATGTATGTATGTTATAGAAAAAATGTTCCTATTAATCGGAACAAGGATATAGAAGCATATACATTTCTAACATAAAACATCTTTTGCATGATTTGAATTGAACAGTTGCAAACAAAAAGCGCTTATTTTATGCTCCAAGGGCTAAAGATTTGGCTAGATTTTCAGTGCAGTGTGGTACGCGATCTTCCAAAAGCCATAGTTAGACTCACTTCATTGGTATTGCAAA
>NW_016197338.1:0-2821 GCF_001687245.7 Rhagoletis zephyria | reverse complement strand
CAAAATTAATATACCTTTGTGCACAAGTGCGCTCGGGTATAAAAATTAATAGCGCGTTCATCCTTTGCTAGCCGTTTGGCCAAGCTTTTGTAGCAATACTTGTGTGATAAAAGCCTATTTATATAAATAAAGTTTCGATTTGAAAATAAAATGTCCGTGCGTAAGCGTGCGTCCACCACTATCCAATTTGTATTTGCTTAAAAAAAAGTGTGGTTCCAATTAATCAGGTATATCTCACGAACCAATTAAATAATCTTAATACGAGATATGGGCAAATGAAAGAAAATAAAATTCTCCATAAACCGTGTAAACATCACTTTTTCCTCCACGTTTTTCGTTTTCAATCTCATAAATTGTTTTTAATGACTTTTGCTAAATTTCCAAAATCAAAAGTTATCGAAACAAATTTCATGGGACTGAGAAATATTATTCTCTAATGCACCCCAAATTGGTATTTGCAATAACCTTTTGGCGCAAAATAATAATATTATAAGTCTTTGTAAAATGAACGTAGCCCGTATTTGAGTTCATTACAACATGCTATTTTTTAAATGCCTCCAATTTTTTTGTAATTTCCATGCCTGGTGGAAATTCGTCATAACTCTATGAACTTGATTTCGACCAAATGTTATTTTGAAGTCTGATTTTACTTAACTTCTTGTAACGTATGCTCGTCTATTGTATCCACCCACCCCCACAGACAGATGATCCCCACATCTAATTTTTGAGCCGTTCTCATACTAAGTAGTACTCTTTGGATCATAGATTTTTTCTACACATTTTTTCCCGTATATATAAATAGCTTATATGTATAAGCCTATTCAGCTATCAATCGATGCAGTCGTCAGTAAATGCGACCTACATATGTATATCTAGCGCATATTGTTGCTATTATGTGCGGCAGAAGCATTACTTTTACGTTACACACGCGTTTATTTGACTACCGCGCTGTGCCGATCGTTCGCCTAAGATTCTCTATCACCTCGATTCATGTTTTGCATGCTTTTACAATAGATTATTGCCGCCTTATCCTGCCCCTGCCAACAATACGGCCAGTAGTGCGTTTTGGTATTTTAGTTTTTTTTTTGTGCGTACATGATACGTAAGAGTACATATGTACATTAGGGTGGTCCAAAAAGAGTAAAGCCGGAATTGTAATGCTCTCGCCCCCTAGGATTGTTCTATATTGAAAAAAGTATACCCCTATTTTTTTATTTTGAAGTCAAAAAATATTTAGGGCTGGTTTCTCCAACTCAACTTAACTTAGTTAAGCCAATTTTCTTGACTTAGTCATGAATAAGCTGTGTAAAACGTAGGCTAACTTTTGACTTAAGTCCCAAAAGTGGCTAAACTAAGTTAAGTTGAGTTGGAGAAACTAGCCCTTAGAGTTCGCTCAAAGCACTCAAAGTTTCCATGTATGGAAAAAATAAAATTTTTGTAGAAATGGTATAGAAGTATTGAAAATCAAAATTTTTTTAGATCGGTAAACTATGGTTGTCTTCAGGATACTTTCAATATTAATATCCAATTGTTTATTTAACCATATTTTAATACTAAGGATTTTTTATTAGTCCCCCCATTGCATTTTTCGGGGTTTTTGTGCTATTTGGCGGGCCTATAAATTATAGTTGCGATGAAAAGATGGTTAAATAAAGAATTGGGTATTATTATTAGGAATCTTCTGCAGATAAACAGAGTTTTCTGGTAGAAAAATATTGATTTGTTGAACTGTTCTATACCATTTCTACGAAAAGTTGTTGCTTCCCATATAAAATACATGGAAAACTTTGGGCGCTTTGAGCGATTGCTAAATACTTTTTGATTTCAAAATAAAAAATAAGGGTATATTTTTTCGGTATAGAACAATCCTAGGGGGTGAGAGCATAAAAACTCCGATTTTACTTTTTCACATCCATTTTTGGACCTCCTTAATGTACGTACCTACATATGTACATATACTTTGCAGCTGTTTTGCTTATTATGAGTGCAAAAGTCATAGTAGCAAGTATTTGTTCGACGCACAACCTCTTCGTTTTCATCGGCAATATAGTACATACAGTGACTCATAAAAGTGATTACTTACGTGCTAATTTTTTTTAATATTCAGTCTTTTCAAGTAACTTAAATTTTTTATTTGTCTATAAAAATAGTTTGCAACCGTTAACCAAAATCATTTAAATCAAAATTTCTCAATTTATGCAAAGTTTAGGATAATTCAATAAATATTTATTAAAATTTCAAACGTCTTATAGCCTATACAATTTCACTCTAATGAAGTGCAAGTTTCAACCGGTTAACAAACTGGGTTGATTTAAAAAAAAATATCTGACAGATTTTTGCACTTTACCCATATAAACACAAATTTCTTATGAAATAAAACGTGGAAGACTATTCACCACAAAGTTTTAAAGAATCAACGCCAGTTTTTATAGATTACACTTATATAAAAGAAAAACCGCAAAAACCCCCGCAAAAAAAAATATTAAAAATCTACTAGACTTAAATTGTATGGCCTGACCTACATGAAAACTGTAAACGTTTCAGAGATTTAGATTAAACAGTTTGAAATTTTGATGAAAATTTTTTTAATTTTCCAAAAAAAAATTTTTGAAACTTTGATATACAGTCAGTCAATAAAGTTTAGGTACAGCGAATTTTTTACAATACCGACAACAATTTTTTAATATTTTATTTTCCGCTAATTTTTTATAAAAATATGGTTATTTCTACAACAAAATACCCCAAAACCAGAGCTCCAAACCTTGTAAAAAATTAAAGAAAATTCCGCCAAATTTCATTCAAATATTGCACTTTTTATTTA
>NW_016197337.1:0-2821 GCF_001687245.7 Rhagoletis zephyria | reverse complement strand
TTTTCGTTCGTCGAGAGAGGGCTCTGCTTTTCAATTGCCTACCGATCCCGCCGCCTACCGAGCTGACGTTGTTAGTGGTGTTTATGCTGGATCCTAGGTCGAAGAAGTCGTTCACTTATGCATACTTTAATTAAATTCTAATTTTAAAACAGGGGGCGACCCTATTCAAAACATTTTAAAACCAAAACCGTTTTAAATATCTATATGTATATCTAATTCTCCTAATTCAAGTTGAATCTAATTTCTAAAACATATGGCAACCCTCTTAACCCTCTAATGCACAAACTTAAACCGCTACGAGTTTGGTGACCATCATTTTTTTTCTGGGCATCTTGGGTTCGGGAAACACGATTCTGAAGTCAAATTTTAGATATACAGTATATTTTGCTTTGCTGCCTTTATGCTTAAGTGCACATTTAAGATACCTACCCCAAAATGCGCATCTGAGACATTATTTTTAACATTTATAAGGAAACTGCTCCGATAGATGCATTCAACATACCTGCACATTGGCGATAACTGCCTTAAAAATTGTGCAACTAATATCAATTATCAAAGAAAGTATTACGTTTACCTGCACTGGGCTACAATAACCTAATTTTACAAGCTTTAATTTATTTTACTCATATCGCAGAACAACGGAAATGGCTATCAATTTGTCTAGTTATATAGATAATAAGATACCATTCGAAAAAAAATTTCGCTTGCATTATTTTCTACGTGATAAGCGCGTCTCCATTATTTGGTTTCATAGGGATTCGGATACCTTCCTCATTGAAGTAGTAAAGAAAATTCGCTTAAGTGCTTTTTTCGGTTAGGTACACAAGTTTTTCGTGCAAAGAGGGATGTGCAGCTAAGCAAAATATACTGTATGTTATAACTTAGATGCCAAATGACGTAATCTATAGAAGGCCTGAGGGCATCCTTGTGGGAATGGGCATGCAAAAATTAAACAAGTAAGTCGATTATAAATCTTTCAGACAACAGTTTTTTTATTTTATTTAAAATAACGGTTTAACATATATAAGTGCAAGTAAATTTAGGTAATTCAAAACTAAAGTTTAGTATGGTATGTTAATAAGCAGTTCTTAGCTGCACTGCTACACAAATGCAGGTCACATTTACGACAAACGCATTAGGGGTATTCTCTGAGTCTTGCATAGCCCTTGCATGGTGCACAGATTGCACGGTTTGCACGGTTAAAACCGGTTTTCGTATGAAACAGCTTTGCAAACCGTGCAATCCGTGCACCGTGCAAGGGCTTTGCAAGACTCAGAGAATACCCCTATTGGGTTTGCGACGTCTTGCAGTACGTGCACTTCCTTTTACCATCTTTTTTGCCAGCTATACGGGCATGTGGTCTAATCCGTCATAACGCACATCTGCCACTGGATGTTGGGCTCGTTGACCGGATAGACTTGGCTGCCCTAGTTACTCTGGTGCAGTAGACGCTCTACCAAAAGGTATTTTTTTTCGTGTATGCACAAAGAGCAGCAGCCAAATCCAAACGAAATTCGGGCAAAGATAGTAAGTGCTCTTCTGTTTTGGGTTGTGATGCATCTTTCTCTTTCTCAATATTCACTCTTTTGTTATGGTCATATCAACCAGGTGGTAAAAAAATTCGTGTCATAACATCACGTGTTTTTTTAATGTTATTTTGTACATACCCCATGTGAGCGTTATGTTCTCAAATAATCTGTGGGCAATCAACAATTACGTATTTCCTCTCCTGCCTACTATATCTCTTAAACTTTCGCTATCTACGGAACACCCGTGGTTCGGGAAAATGGAGTTATTCCTACATATGCAGATGCTAAACGAACGCATCTTGTATCCTTCCATAGTACTGTTGATAAATCGATGCCGTAATCTGTGGCAGCATACTCAGTGGAATAACCTCTAGCTGCTTTTGTAATTTCTGGATCTTTATCTGCCGGTTGCTTGCAATTAGGCACTCTATTTGCACGAGCTGTGCCTAATGAATTAATTCCACGCGCACGAAGGTACACTAGCAAAAGCAATGTGGTGTAGAAATTATGAAAATAAACGATATGATGTACAAAATCGGGTATTGTCTGAGATAAACGAAGCAATAGCACCTAGATCTGGAGTTCCAGCAACAACAACATTATCGCACAAATAGCTCCGCGGCCGAATTTTGCGGTTTATTTGGCATATATTGCCTCAGATGATGCTTTATTTTGGTGCTACCCATCTGCTCATCGACACAGAGTCGGGCTGATTTTGGAATTGAATCAAATCGCTCGTTCAATTTGTCTAAAAGCTTCCTGATACGAACCAGAGGATCATAGCCTTCTTCACCTCGCCTTATCCTGTCTTCTTCATTTGAGAAGCACGTATACTTCTTCATTTGCTCAAACTTCCTAAGAGGAATGACTTTTCTTACTTTATCCACTTGAAATTTTCCCCAGTACTGTCGAGTGTTGGGTATAGTAACAACTGTCATGTATAGAAGTAGGCCAAGCAAGTGATGAGCCATTTCCGAATCCTCATGGAATTGCGTGCTAACATTGTCTGAAACAGCTTTCCCATTTGTATGCTCTACAATGAAATCAATTATTTCTTCCTTGAAGAAGTACCTGAAAAACTGCCAAGGTGTTTCAAAAGAGGAAAACAATAAGCGTTACCCCAGCACTGTAAAAAGCTTATTTATGACCTACTATGTGCAGTAGGCATATATTTAATACTCCTATATTGGCAGTAAGAGCCAGTACCATCCGAAAACACTACAGTACAGATATATCAATAAACACGGAAGAAAAGGAACACATACGTTTACAAATAAACATGTACACAACAC
>NW_016197336.1:0-2822 GCF_001687245.7 Rhagoletis zephyria | reverse complement strand
ATGTGAACAAAATTAATATACCCTTGTGCTCAAGTGCGCTCGGGTATAATTAAGGTTAAGGTTAAAGTTAAAATTAAGTTTAAGATTAAGGTTTAGGTTAAGGTTAACATTAAGCAAGGCGGGGGTTAAGGCTAAGGTTAAAAGTAAGGCTAAGTTTGATGTTAAGGCTAGGGTTAAGGTGAGGGTTAACATTAAGCAAGGGGAGGGTTAAAGTCAAGGTTAAGAGTAAGATTAAATTTAATGTTAAGCCTAAGGCTAAAAAGAGTTTCTCCCCCACACAACTTTTTTATATATTTAGATTGTACCCTAGGGTGGTCCAAAGCAAGTAAATTCGGAATTTTACTGCTCTCACCCCATAGGATTGTTCTATGTTATTATTGGGAATCACCTAAAGAGAAACGGAGTGTTCCGATCGAATTGGATTGCTTTTCAAGAATTCTATACCACATAAATTACATTGAAAATTTTGAGAGCTTTGAGCGACCTATAATTTTTTTTTTGATTTCAAAATTAAAAAATAAGTGCATACTTTTTTCGGTATAGAACAATCCTGGGGGGTGAGAGCACAAAAATTCAGACTTTGCTTTTTCACATGCATTTTTAAACCACCCTATTGTTCCTCGAATAAGTTGTGGCTTGGCGAAGGCCTGTTGTGTTATGCCAATATTGTTCTCTACAATTTACTATTCAGTTTCTAAGATCTTCCCCAATTGTGTTTGGGTCTATTGCAAGGAATTGTTCAGGACTATTGGTCACGCGTAGTTCCTAGTGACCTAATACCCACAGCACTCGTAACGAACGGTACATTTCCAAAAAACAAAAAAAAACAATAGAATCGACACAATATCGACTAATCAGTTTAGTAGCGTCTGGCTGTGAAGCGTTTAAGTTATTTTTAAATTCAAATTCACAAAGGTGGAAGGCTGGCAATGAGCCCATCTTTGCCATAATTATTTCATAATTCCCAATTACTAAGAGCACATGTCAATTTTCACCGAAATCTGTTAGTGCTGACTATTTCTTTAAAAAGCTTATATGTATGGTAGGGCGGGTCAAATGGTATGGAAGATTTTTTCGACTAAATATGCGCGTATAGGACAGAAGGATTCTACGCATAATTCTAGTTTTTTATCTTTTTTTTAAACTTCCACCAGGGGCGCAACAGTGAACATTTTCACATTTTCTAACTCATGGTTTCTTCGGTAAATATATCGTCGTTTAAAGTACAAAACCGCGTATCGTCATTCTGCAAAACCGCGTAACTGACAGTGACAGCCAAAAATTGGATTTGCTCACACAAGCTCTTGGCTCAATCCTTATTCATTCGTCCTGAAATATACTAGCCAGCAATGCGATTGCTTTATAAAAAAGAGAACCATTTTGATATATGGGTGTTTTTATGCTCTAGAAAATAGTTTCTACAAGCTCACGTACACGGTTTTGCATTTTGCTGATACGTCGTTTTGCATTTTGTTGATACGCGGTTTTGCACTTTAAACGACGATATTTAGAATTATACGTAAAAAAATATTGACCCGCCCTAATGTATGATCTATCAACACAATAATGGAGAGTTCAACGTGGGCCGTAACAGTGTCGATCTAGGCCTAGTAAATCCACTATAAACCACTTATTCAACATACGGTAACTCATGGAAAAGACCCGCCAGAAGACAGACGACACGCACCATGTCGTTAGCGACTATAAAGCCGGTAGACAAAAAGAAGCTGCCAAACGGGGTTTCTCAGGCAGGCGACTACCATTTGTGCGAGTTCATGTTTCAAGTTTGACAACATATTATGAGCTGTAGAACTTTACCGCTCAGGTAAACTTTTTTTACAGACATCATTGATATTATGGTGTTGCAGAATGACGATACGCGGTTTTGTACTTTAAACGACGGTATATATGTTAATATAGAAACGATCTATTCATTGAAAATTACTTTATATCAAACTCAAACGCAGTTTGGACTTAAAAATGAAATGATTTTTGCCTAACTGGTTGTCCACATCAATCCATTTTTTCTCTCATTCCCCCGGCGATGTGATTGCTGATTGTTCCACGCAATTGAAAAATGCTTAGTTCAATTGGTAACTGCTAAGATGTTCGCTTAATAGAATTCTATCCCAGAGGCATTAATTTTTTTTCTCTCTTTGAATTCGGTTGAATAAAATTTCAATAAACGTACATGCATACATACATGTGTACATTAGACTGCATCACTCCCCATACAAAAAAAAAAAAAAAAATAAATAAAGCGGTACTATGTATTTTTCCATTGGAATTATAAAACCTATTACATTCTATTTCGGAAAAATATTAAAATTTACGTGAGCTGGACCGATTTGAAAATACCTCTAAAAATGGAGTTTTTTTATGAATAACAATAGTTTTTTAAATTTTTTTCTTGAAAAAATCTTGAAAAAAAATTAAAAAAAAAAAAATTTGAACGGAATTGTAATAATGAGATTTTTGATGCTGTTTTTTTTTAACTTTTTTCAATGATTTGTATAAGAAAAACTTGAATAACTGAACCTAAACTCCTCCGATTTAGACTTGTGAGGTATCATTTGAAAGGTATTTTCTCTCCATTTTTCTTTCTATGCTAATAAGCTCTTTCAAAGGATAAAAGAGAACGGTAGGATGAATGTCATTCAAAGTTGAATTAAGAAGTGTTGGTATTAAAAAAAAGGGATACGAATGACTTTTTTTTGGACAGAAATAAATATAGTGTAAAAATGACTTTCAACTGAGATCCCATAAATCTAAGTCAGAATAGTTTCGGCCCAGTTATTCAAGTTTTTCGTAAATCAATCTTT
>NW_016197334.1:0-2822 GCF_001687245.7 Rhagoletis zephyria | reverse complement strand
AATGCTTAGCCTGGGCTATTGGATCCACCAACTGCTTGGTTCTTTTAACAGCCCACGCATTCCGAATAGAGTTTCCCAACTGATTCGAATTCGTTCGAAGACCACTCGACTGCTGCAACTTAAGCACCCTGTATCATTGGATCATCTTATTGCATATTTCGAATATTTTGANCAAAATGCTTAGCCTGGGCTATTGGATCCACCAACTGCTTGGTTCTTTTAACAGCCCACGCATTCCGAATAGAGTTTCCCAACTGATTCGAATTCGTTCGAAGACCACTCGACTGCTGCAACTTAAGCACCCTGTATCATTGGATCATCTTATTGCATATTTCGAATATTTTGAATAGCCTCATAAGACCCAAGTCTGCGATTATGGCGAATTTCAGTCACTTGTATGTACATACATACATACACTCATATGCATCTTTGTTACGTGCCACACGTACTCGCGGCCGCACTTGCTACGTTTCCAATATCCACCAACACACATGCATTCACGGAACTCGATAAAAAGTCAAAATAAGAAACGTACTACAGCAACAAAAAAAAAAAAAAAAAGAAAACAAAACAATAAACTTGCATATCCGCTGCGGCACACCGCCCCCGCTTCCTGCCCCAACATCCGCCTTCGCCAAAGCAGCAGCAGCTTGCTTTTCGTTGACTGTTTAACATGCAACCGGATGTTGTGGGAATTTTTTTGCAATTTGCGCGGTTTTTCCGCCATTCAACGTTTTTCAATTGTTGTTTTTATTTATTTTTTTCTGTTTGGCGATTTTTGCTTTCGTTTTATTAACTGGCATAAACGCTTATTAAATAATAAAATGCCATGTGAGCTAGTAAGTCAGCGAGGTGAGGTGGTGGTGAGCTGGCGCTGGTGGATTGGCGGTTGAGCAGCACTCTGGGTGCGGAGACAGGTGTGTGACGGCCACGACGATGACGATGCTCCGCTGTTCGTTAGTGTTATTATTGTTTGCTTTTTTACATACTTTTATACATTACATACATACATACATACCTACATACATGCATGTATGTAATTGTATATGCATATAATTGTGCCTGTGTGTTCGCCTGCTCCACTGTCTATACATATGTATGTATGTAAATGTATGCCATGACATTCTCTTTATTAAATATTTGTGTGCCAGGTTTAAAAATAGACAAACTCGGCATTTGCATAAAAATATTTACTATTTTCAGCCGCAAGTAGTCGCGCGTCGATTGTTAATGTGAATTCCAACACTCGCTGCGAGGTGGAGGCTTAAGCTAAACGTATGTAGCAACATTAGAATGCCTCACGCTCCATACAAAAAAAAACAAAATCAATTCTCTTTCCATGAGCCATTTTTACAATTTGTTACACATACATAAGTCGTGTCTCCCAACAAACTATTTTGACTTAATTAAGAGGCATATTAGTGAGCTATACGTTGCTCAACTTACATACATGTAGGATGGCTCTTCAGAATTATAGTCATTTTTAATGTTTAAGTATAATAATAAACTTTATTCACATTAACCGTTTACATTTTTACTTATGAATTGCAACTTAATAGGGTTGAAGCCCGTCTAAGTGGTCCGACGCGTTCGATCGTAAGTACGCGAATGCTTGTTTGTCTTGTCCGTCTTCTAACGCGATGTCCCTTTCGTCAAATCATTAGACCAGTTCTATTCCTTTATTCGTTATGTAGGGCTGCATTTCTATGTTACTAACTCTTAATGGCCAATTAGTCCTAGGATCGTAAGTACTGTCCGTAAACTAATCCCACATACATATATTTATAGGTATCTCTAAGAAACAAATCGTGCTTGAAAAAATGTCAGTCAAACAACTTTTTTTTAGAAAACTTCCCAAAAAGGGGAAACATTTAACTTTTTTTCATATAAACAAAAATTCGAACATACTTCATTAAGAAGAAAGTGCGCAACACCTGGAGCCATAAAAATCTGAAAAACCAAGGTCAAATTTAATTGGCGCTATAAAACTATTTACACAGTCAAAAATTTTCTGAAATGTCTGATAAAAAGTTTGAAGTTTTGGTGAGAATTTTTTAAATTTGTTAAATTATTTGTTTTTTGTTTTTGTTTTAATCTCGATGACGATTATATCGTATTAGAATTTTCGCAATTTTTTAATATTTTTATAAAAATAAAAATTAAATTAAAAAATCTGATAATTTTGCAATATACACAGACACCTAATTCATTTTCTAAAGCTGCCTGCCTGCTGTGAGATTTTCAGAAAATCACTGAGTGTTCGAAGAGCCCTCCACAAGTACGCTTAGCATTTGCTCTTCGACTTAAATTGGCCTGGTTTGAAGCAGTATTGAAATCAAATAAGCTGGTGCGTTTAATTAGTTGCAATATTTTTTGCTAATAATTAGCATTTCGGGGAATTCCCGCTTCAACTAAAATGCTAAATATTTATCATCCATTCCATGTTTACTTAATTTATGGCGCTTCATTTATAAACACGTGACAGCTAATCAAATTCACATTTAAAATACAAATAGATATACATATACATACATATACATATGTACACACATACTACATGTCTACAATCCATAGACACCAGTGTATTCTAGTATCCAAACCGAGAGAAGTTCTTCCAAATAACCTTTGAAATGAGGTCACAGAGTATTCAGCTGTTGTTTTTGTTCATATTTGTGTTTTTTGTCTCAATTTCATGTTATTATTTATATACATACATACATACATACATATATATGTTTTTTTTTTTGTGCTTTTTTGTGTACTTCGCGGCCACGCTTGGCATCTCATTCGCTTTGCTTCCCATCATAAATTACGCACTAGAT
>NW_016197333.1:0-2822 GCF_001687245.7 Rhagoletis zephyria | reverse complement strand
CCGTAAAAAGATTTTTATTACTATCACCAATCTTGAAGCTACTTGCTTCTAAGCACAGTATGCGTTCAATTTGTTTGGTGTCGATAGGGTTGCCAACCGTACTATAATATATAGTATTCTACTATTTTTCGGGTCTGCGTTCTATTTATATACTATTGGAAAAAATATAGTATGGAAAAATACTATATTTCTTCAATTATAAAACAAAGGGTCCACAGATCAAAAATGGCAACATTTGGAAAAATAACTTAGAAAGATTTACCAAATTTACTTAAAATTATTTCGCTTATGCTCTCTATTCCTGCAACTTCGGCATTCACAGAAAGAGTTTTTTCAATTAAGAATTTGAAATAGTGAGATTAGAGAAATAAAGCGAATATCTCACTAATAAAAAATTTACTTTTGATTTGTATTAATTTAAATATTGTTAGCGATAAAGCATATGATCCTTTCAAAGAAATGTATTTTTGTATAGAGGAAATGCATAAGAAAGAAAAAAGATTTTCACTTAAAAAGCATTTTTACTTTTTTTGTAAAAACAAGAATACTATATATATTTGAAGTGTACTATATTTTTTCAGATTTTTTTGAAAAAGTACTATAAATTTATGAGGAAATGTTGGCAACCCTAGGTGTCGATTGGGTAGGAGTGTGAGCGGTGTCATTAACCCGTGTGTGCGTGTGTGTGTGTAAAAAGTACCAGTTTCAAAGCAACCGGTGAGTGCTTTACTTTAAGTGATTTTCTCTGACGCAAAGTTTTAAGGACCTTGTCGGGTAGAACCTTTGTTCTGTGAACGTAATCCTAAGCGCCTAATTTACAGTACGTAGCTAACCACTGGCAAGGATTTTCACATGTTGCCTAGTTAGGAAGACTTTAAGCCCGCCTGCCTGCCCTATAGTCTTTTAGTTTTAAGTACTAATAATGATAATAACAGATTGGCGCTAACTTAATATTTTAGTGTTAGGCCGAGCTGCTCCTATGATTTGTAGCTGGAGCCTTGATGTTGTCATAAAAGGGGGGAGGGGTGGCCTGCAGTTTTACACCGTCCCCGAAAGCGATTGTATTTTTATGACGAGCTGTTTTTCATGGCAGAAATACACTCAGAGGTTTGCCATTGCCTCCCGAGGGTATAAACCCCTCCCAAAATTTTATAAGCCTTTTTTGCTAAAAAGAACATAAACTTCTCATACCAATTTTAGACAATTTAGCTGCAGCAGCTACTGAAATATGTACAGCAGCTTTTGCATGGGTCAAAAATATGTCCGATTTTGCCCATTTTCAATAATATAACAACAAATTTTAGTTCTGGATTAATTATGTAGCCATAATTTTAAGTCTTTTCCTTATTAAGGGCTGTTTGCAGCTCTCAAGGAAAACGAAAAATTCATAACATGACGCACAAGAAATGGAAAAGAAATTTTCTTAAATCAGTTTGCAGCTGTCAAGAAAAAAATTTTAGGATATTTATTTCTTCAAGAAAATTTACAACAAAAGCAAAGTACTTTTTCAACCAACAGAAATAATGGAAAATATTTGTAGTGATTTTTCTTGAGAGCTCCAAACGGCCCTTTAGACGACGCAGTAGCAGCGATACATCAACAGAATACTAGAGCTTTTACGGAATAAAAGTCATATATTAAAAAAAAATTAAACTGTAGAAAACAAATTACATTACCAGACTTATTTTGAATGTTGCCGCACATTTTGTAACCGAAAAAATTAAAACACCCAAACAGGAACTTCAGTTACCTGTTAAAAACATTTTGTCAACCTCTATTTGGCATTTTTGTAATGGATCGTGTTTATGTGGGTTAAAACGAAAAATGTAAATTACGAAAAAAACCTGCGCATTGCTTTCAGATAAAATTTTATAATATTAACATTTTAGTCGAAAAGATAGAAATAAAAACTCGATGTTAGGAATGGGCTAACAAAGAATGCATTGAAAGCACAAAAGCTGGTTCATACATAAATACATTATTTTTCTATGTCGTTGCAAAACCGCCTATCTTGCGGCCCTTGTATTCTGCAGGAGAGCGAAAACACTTATTTTCTTAACTCATTAAACACGAAAGCAAAAGAGGAAATTTAAAGGAACCAAACTTTGGAGGAGGCGTTTAACTTGATAGGTGGTGTTTCATCTACATATATCGGATTTTACTAATTTATTTGTCGGATTTTTACGCATAAAGCTCGGTGCCAGGATTTCATTTAATTGCTAGTAAGGAAGTTTTTAATAAATAACCAATAAATAAATTGATATAAATCACCCCGGTGGAGCTACAGGAGGCTTTCATTACTTCAAAATTTTCCAATGGAAGTATCCAAACCTCTTTATTGGGCATGGGTCTTTGATGGCCACCCGCTGCTTCAGTTACGATACCATCTATCACTATTTCAGAACTCAAAAACGTACTCAAAAATGTGCCAGTACTAGTGCAGCAAACTTCACCACATGGCAATATCTTTAATGAGTTCTTTATGGACCCGCAATTCGAGAAAAACTTGTGTGTTTTATGTGCGTTAAAGAATAACTTTTTTAATTTTCTCAGCCCTTAAATTGTAATGAAATACCCAGTGCTTCCGTATTCATGATGAATTTCTCACATTTATTAATTTGGCGCGGATATCTATTGCATTCATTACCAAGGCAGATCTATAATTTCCCATTCCCTCTGATTTCGACATTAAAGACCATTATTACGCGCTATCTCTACCAACACACTCTCATATGTCGACATTTATTCCCAGTACCCATTTTCGTGGTCGTCTCCATTTTACCCCACACAAAGGGTTTTAACAATTTGCCACCTGTGGTGCG
>NW_016197332.1:0-2822 GCF_001687245.7 Rhagoletis zephyria | reverse complement strand
ACACCAGTTGAGGCTGACTGTACAAGGAAGACGACGAAGAAGGTGATATGAACATAGATTTACTGCGCAGCAGTACAAAGAAGATTGCAGAAAAGACAAGTGCCTGAACGCAGAAGGAGAGGGTGCAGATGAGCAGAAGGTTGAGCGGCTCAAAACAAATTAGATCCTTCTCTGTACTGGACATGTGCATTGCCACTGCTGTGTCAGTGGACTTTTTGTGCCCTCCTGCATGCTGTGCAGCTTTGTTTCGATCGCGTAACTTTTCAAAGTGACTTGATTTTTGTGATGACCTTTGGCTACTGCCAATCGAGGCAGTTTTTCGAAGAGGTGGTTGTGGAGGAGGCAGTGACTGGTCAGTTGGCCTACTCAAAGCTCGATTGTAAAAGTGAGACATCTGTGATGACGTAGAGCTCAGTTCATCATGTCGAGGAAGTATGACCAGAGATTTAGTGAGCATCGTCATAGACAGTACATCACCCCTTTCTGCTTGCTCACCATCGCTCGCAAAGGAACGACGACGACGCCGTCTTCGACCATACGAGGTGACAATCTCGAGGTGATCTTCGCTTCGACCAGTAGCAACTTGACACTGCATCTGTACATGACCCCCATGTAAACACAAAGTTAATCAATGTTTAAAAGGCAGTTTTGGTAAAATCGTACCGGACGACATTTGTCGAGGCAGGTCTCCACTTCGGCCTCAATGAGTAGCAAAGATCCACCCGTAAAGGTAAACGCTTCCAGGTAGCTTTCCAATGACTTGCTGCTCTTGTCAAGCGTCCTCACTTCTCTCATCATCTTCATCTCCACTGGACATCTGTTTAAAAATGATGATTGAAATGAGGGCTACAGGCAAACATTGCTATTGAAATTACCCTTTGTTATCAATTAATGTAATGTTGTTTGTCTTATTGGAGCTATCTTTGGCAACTAAATTGCGCACAAAGATGCCGTATGTCTCTTCGTTGCTCATTCTAATTTGCACCCTCAACAAGTCGCCAATGGTGACCTCATCAATGTCTCGTCCATGGTAGTCGACCACATGAAGAGACAGGTCCGGCAGTTCTGCAGCTCCTTTCAGTTTGTCGGTGAGAATTTCTCTGCAAAAGAAATAAGTTGAGTTAAGCAATGCGTTATTCACCAAATTTGCCTTCTTTACCCTTGAATTCTCAAGTCAATTCGAGCAATGCTATCATTTTGAAGATCAAACTTGCAGTAGACACCAAGTGAAAGATCCTTAGAAGTGAGCACTTTGTCGTTGTGTTGAATGATAATGTCGTTGGCGAAGCTGCCGGGAAAGTTTTGCCGAGTGTCGCATCGTTTCCCCCTCATAGTCTCTTCATCAGCATCGATGTATGGCAGTGATAGGTGAAAATCCATTTGATTGGACACATCATTGACGCACTGTTTTGGCTGGGATTTAGAGTAGATTCGACCACTGAAGAGCTTACTTGTCTCAATCTGCACCTTCATTGACTTGGGCTCACACAGAATAGAGACTGAACAGAAAAATAAAATGAAAATGTTCTTCTGAAGATGTATCACTTTTTCACTGTACTTACCATTGTAGCAAGTTGAAATTTCATAAGTAGATACTCCTTCAATCTCTTCGTAAGGCTGATTAATATGCCATGTACTAAGCTCTGTTAGGTGACTTAGTCTGCAGACTCGGAGAGTGGCATCGTAGAGGTAGGAACGGCATTCGATGGCAGCCAAACACAGCTCACGACACTCGCCCAGGCTGTCTACACTACTTTGAAGGCTATCCACCGTTTTCAAGCTGAGATTTATCAGTTGGCGAAAGTCGCAAAACTTCCGCGGTTCTGAAAATGACGTAGAAAACAATGGCATTTAGCTAATTTGAAAATAATTAGCTGTCAGAGACAGTCAGACTGATGTTTAATCANTTGGCGAAAGTCGCAAAACTTCCGCGGTTCTGAAAATGACGTAGAAAACAATGGCATTTAGCTAATTTGAAAATAATTTGCTGTCAGAGACAGTCAGACTGATGTTTAATCAGTAATTGAGCAAGGCAAAATATGCGCGAATAATTTGTGCAAACAAATGGAGAAGGAAGAACTGAAGGTTGCCCTTATCTGGTCAGAATAGCGTGAAGAGTGTGCTTGTGTGATCTTTGTCTTACCCTCACTGGTGCACTTGTTTTCCAGGTAGTGCACCTTCACCCCAGCACCATCTGCTGCCTCGGTGGCCTTGAACTTGAGTCGAGGAGTGGAGGTCTCGGTGCGATCAGTTGCGGTAAGACCGTCCAGTGTGTGTCGGTTCATATTGCTCAACTGACAGACTGTTCCATTGTACAGTGCACTCCGACAGGCGAAGCTCTCCTCGTCGAGGCACAGCTGGCCACAGGCGGTGATTGACTGCACGTTGGCCACTTCCTTGCGGAGGAAAAAGTCGAGGTGTTGCGTATGCTGGTCGCCCGAATAGCTGAGATGGTGGTCAGGAACGTGCTCCAGCGCCCACGGTCGACCGCTGCACTTGCGATGTTTGTCTAGTGTGAAGCCAGTGTGTCCGAATATAAATTAGCATTCTCCTTATTAGCATTATAACTGCATTCAGTGACGATGAAGAATGAAGCCGTTCACCGTCTACCGAAACATACCCGTTATGCAAATTTTTTCTGCGCAAATTCCAAACGACCGAAGTGGGCCATCAAGGCGAAATAGTTGTCTAACTCCAGTGCTAGTGCCTTCAATCAGCTGGCAAACGACTCCATCAAAATTTACTGCCCGGCACTGTCGATACTGTGAACACAGACGCAAACAGTCTTGTAAATTAATGCCCGATTCGGTCCTCGTGTGGCT
>NW_016197331.1:0-2822 GCF_001687245.7 Rhagoletis zephyria | reverse complement strand
GACTGTCCCAAAATACCCAAGTTGTTTTTTTAACGCATACGGTTTTGTCCTAAACCTAACCAAATAAAATTTTATGCAATCAAACATTTATACAATTAAACATATTTATAAAAAGTTGTCCTTTTCCCTACACTTTTCCCTACGGGTAGGGAATCTTTTCCTACATGTACCAACACGGGTTTCATCCACATCCTCGAAGAAATATGGGCCGATAACTTTTTTGGGCATAACACCGCACCAAAAAGTGTATCTGGATGGGCGCAACTGGTGCTGTTGTATTGCCCTTGGATTTTCAGATTTCCCCTCAATCTGCAGGTTTGCTTGGAAAGGCGCTTCATCCGACATCAAAAATTTACCAAAAAAATCAATTTGTGTGTCTAATTGTGTAAAACGAATGGCGTATTGTAGTCGTTGTTGGTGGTCTTGCTGCAAGGATCCATTATGATTTTCCAAGAGCTTAACTATAACATGCAGAAAGTAAATTAGAATAATATTTAANAAAAAATCAATTTGTGTGTCTAATTATGTAAAACGAATGGCGTATTGTAGTCGTTGTTGGTGGTCTTGCTGCAAGGATCCATTATGATTTTCCAAGAGCTTAACTATAACATGCAGAAAGAAAATAACAATAATATTAAAAAAAAACAAACGTGTTTAGTATAGGTTGGTCTTATTTTGTTCTACTAGAATTCAATGGGCTACAAAACTGCATACTCAGAATATTTCTAGAAAATCTAATTAGAAATTTTTACGAAATTTTGTCGAATTTTTTTAATTGGATTTAAATTGGATTTAAAGAATGAACTATATTTTTATAAGTAAATAACCAAAATTAAATAACAACAAAAAATAATACGTTAAAGCTTGTCAAAATGTGGTGCGGCTATAATTATTTCGACCACTGTATGTATATAAGATTTTGTTTCATCAAGTTTCAAATCACCAACGACAGTGAAGTTTGCACTCGTAATGTAAATAAAAAAACAAATCAAATTTAAATTGTCACCATAGCCGAAAGGTTCGAGTTGGGTACTACAATCACCCGGTAGAATCCAAGTTCGCTTCCTCTCGCCATTCGGGTCCTGGTCCGAGCAACATCAAAAAAAAAATGTCTTTATGTAGCGGTCGCCCCTCGACAGGCAATGGTAAACCTGCGAGTGAAAAAGCTTCTCATAAAAACNCTGATCATTTATGTATACATTTGTCTATATCTATCTCGATTCGTTTTGGCTGTTACAAACAACCGTTATGTGAACAAAATTAATATACCCTTGTGCACAAGTGCGCTCGGGTATAAAAAAATCAAATTTAAATTGTCACCATAGCCGAAAGGTTCGAGTTGGGTACTACAATCACCCGGTAAAATCCAAGTTCGCTTCCTCTCGCCATTCGGGTCCTGGTCCGAGCAACATCAAAAAAAAAATGTCTTTATGTAGCGGTCGCCCCTCGACAGGCAATGGTAAACCTGCGAGTGAAAAAGCTTCTCATAAAAACCAAACTGTAGATCGCTCAACAAATCAGAGGAGACGCTAGGCCAAACGGCAATAATGAGAGCGCCTAAGCATGCCTGCGCTGCCCATCACTAGTTTGAAGTTAAGTTATCTTAATCGCAGGCGGATAAGATGTTATTTGACAATATTTAATGCTCTATCTCTACTTTTCATTTATAATTTACACGCGTTGGAAAATATTGCAATAAACTTTTTTATTTGAGTGGATGATGATCGCAAATGTTTGCATCCTAAGCTCATATGGTTGTAAAACAGCCAAAATTTATAAATGGCTACACTCGGAGAAAAATCAGCTAAATATATTTTCTCAACACAAAATTTGGGAACTGTAACTAGATCATGTAACTACATATAACCAAATCACGTGTGGAGAGAAACATATTTAGTTGTTGTAACTAAACTCGGTTCTCAGGGTAGACATGCAAGACAATGCGTTTGTAAGCCGAACTCTGTGTGTAGGAAAAACTTAAACAGCACAGACAGAGATGTTGCATGAATCACCGCGGACGTTCGACTATGAAGTGCTCTTCCTTGTACCCACATAAATATGTAGCTCTTGTATTTACCATTTCATCTCCTTTTTTTACTAAAAGTTTCCGAGCTGAGTTTTAAAAAATGTCTGATAACTTTTAGCATTTCACAAGTGTAGTGAACGCGGCAGTACCCCAATGTACCAGGTCCAATATGGCGTAGAAAATTAGAAATAATGTTGGGAAAATCGGAGCTTTTTTACTGTAAGCCCATTTTTTGGAGCAGTTAATATGCATATGTATAATATTTTTTATGACTTTGTTTTTACTTACTTACACTTAATTTTTTATATTTTTTTTATTATTATTATTTTTTCTTTTTACGCCAATAATAGCGAGTAAGCACAAGTGACCACAAATTGTCGCTACTTGTTACAAAACTGAAATAATTTTAAGTGCCGTTCTATAAATGACTATCAGATCAAGGTGCAGGGATGGTGTTTTCAGAGATAGTAGTCGAGAATTGTAGCTTTAATTTAAGCCTAAGCGGAAGGTTCTATCACCTTTTGTTTCTTTGCCACTTTGACCTCGTTTTGAATCAGATTTGCTCAGAGGCCTTAGCTAAGGCTTGTCCTGACCCTAGACCCTGGGGAAAGCGAAAAGCCCATTGGTGGTCCCGAGAGTTGGACGCACGGCAGAAAGCCTGCACGGTGCAGTTCAACAAGGCAAAATAAGAATCAAAAATTTTGTAAGCCCAAGTTGGATAGGCATTTTAATTTATTACACTATACGTACGGTGACCATCCGTTCTGTTTTTAGAAGAACAGTTCTGTTTTTAAAC
>NW_016197330.1:0-2822 GCF_001687245.7 Rhagoletis zephyria | reverse complement strand
TTCACATTTATAATATTAGTAAGATTAGTAAGATAAGATTAGTAAGATAGTAAGATTAGTAAGATAGTAAGATAAGATAAGATTCATACGGCTTATGAACAGATTCATACCATGTAAATGCACCATAACTGATTGAATTTTAGTGAGTTAACTCTATGGGCTGGTTTCTCCAACTCAACTTAGTTAAGCCAATTTTCTTGACTTAGTCAAGAATAAGCTGTGTAAAACGTAGGCTAACTTTTGACTTAAATCCAAAAAGTGGCTAAACTAAGTTAAGTTGAGTTGGAGATACCAGCCCTATGACTCAAGCTCATTTTAATGAGTCAGCTCAGTGAGGTGGCACAATTGTGCTATGACACTCTGCTGTCGANGATGGCTGTGTAAAACGTAGGCTAACTTTTGACTTAAATCCAAAAAGTGGCTAAACTAAGTTAAGTTGAGTTGGAGATACCAGCCCTATGACTCAAGCTCATTTTAATGAGTCAGCTCAGTGAGGTGGCACAATTGTGCTATGACACTCTGCTGTCGAGGCAACACAACCTAGAGTGGGATAGCGCTGTTAGTTAGCACTAGTTGCGATCCCGTACGAGTCCGGACTAGTCAGAATCAGTCAGATTTTACTGGAAATCGATCACGTACTCGGTTATCTGACTATTGAGAGGACAAAAGAGAGAGTAAATACGGTTCTCTCTCTGTCAGAAGTTACCAGTTTTAGTCCGAGAATTTTTTGCTGGTAAATTCTGGTAGATGTGTCAAACGATCAGCTGTGGTGTGTTTGGCAACCAAATTGTAAACAAAAGAAAAGTGCACTCTGCGAATTCATGTTGAAAAGTATTTAATTACTTGTTTAAGTGGATTGTTTTTCACCCAATAAGTTAATTTTTCGCAGTCCATTTTGGTACTTTTCACCTGACATCGGGCGAGAAAAACAAACACGTTTGAATCTTTCGTCACTGACGGACGTCAACGGCCGATGTCGGTTCGGTTATCGGTTTATGTGTGAGAGCGCTCATATAATCACAAGGGTTTATTCATATCGCCCACATATAGCCGATATCGGCCGAGCACAATTCGGCCAATGCCGGCTGCAGTGTGCGCGTAGCGTAAGAAATTGAATTGCTGATACGATAGCTATCGTATGGTAATACCAAAATTTAACGATATACGATAAACCGTAGCTATCGAATTTAATGCGCTAGTATTTAATTCGTAATACGACGCAACAGAATGCAAGCGTTTATCGTGTATCGTATGGATTCACAATGGGGGGCGGGGGGGAAGGGGTAAATGTTCATGTTTTATTCAAGAACTTATTTGTTCTTTGTTTGTTTATTTGGAAACTTCATCCTAGCACAACAATTGTACAAAATTATATTATAGTGCTAGTCAAAATTCATAATAACTAAGTAAGGGGCTGCCCATATATTACGAAAGACCTTTGTGGGGGAGGGCGGGTCTAGAATTTTCTTACTTTTTCTTATATGTTCTTTATAAAATACGAAAATTCCCCAATTAAAGTACTAAATCGCATTGAAATTAAAAATATACATTAAATACGGAGGATATTACAATTTTTTACAACTTTTGCTTTAATTTTTCTATTTTTCTAAAAAAACGTTACTCTTCGGTGTCTATTATAACCGAAAAATGCAGCTCGAACACAAACAGGCGAAAACTCACTTATATCATGTTCTGACCGACATCGAAAACATGTTTTCGTTGCTAAAACTGGTTTTCTACCTAAAACTTGTGTTTTCGTCCATGTAAAATCTGTCAAACTAAAACCAGTTTACGCTGAAAACCACTTGAAAACTCACGTTCCACTCATTCTAATCGGTGTCTGCACTAGTTTTTTTTTGTTTATTTATCGAAGTGGAAGTCATATTTTATCATCTTTAATACGCCATTTCGGATTTATTGTTAATTGGCGGGTCAAAATAAAATAAGCATGGAAGTAAAAGGTTGTTAATGAAAAGAAATTGAAGGAAAAGTATTTTGGTTTTGTATTTGTGTAGCAAAACTGTAAACAAAGGATGTAAGAAATGTCAACAAAAACACCAACAGTCGGTGTGAACAGCCTTCAGCCCACAATCACAAAACTCGTTTTCAAGGGTGTTTTCGTTGTCGGTCAGAACATGGTATTACGTAATATATGGTCAGCCCCTAAGCTCAGTATATCCAGTAAACAAACTTAGCAACTTTTTTCCACCAAATTTGGTCCCCATAAAGGACTAGGGTTGCAAGCAACGCTTTTTCGTCAAAAAGGGTGTTGTGCATCAATTTTATGTGGTGAAAATTATTTTAGCACTGGAAAAATGGATAGAAAAATATTGCAGTGTGATTGAACATCTCAGGTTTAGCTGAAATATAAATGTATAAAGAATAATTATTTTTCTAATAAATACTTTTTTTTATTTTACTGTGTCGAGGTCGTTGAATAANTGATTGAACATCTCAGGTTTAGCTAAAATATAAATGTATAAAGAATAATTATTTTTCTAATAAATACTTTTTTTTATTTTACTGTGTCGAGGTCGTTGAATAAGTATTTTTAATTTAGTATTTAAGTTAATTTCGAAATATATTTATTGCACAAATTAAGTTATGGGAGCGATTTATTCATAGAATTGGAAATAAGGTTGATGATATACTTTAAATAAATTGTGAGTCTGCGAAAATATCTTTTCAGCATATGAATATACTTCTTAAAATTTTCCCGAAATTTTACATGCAGGCTCGAAACTACGCCAGCAACATTCAAATATCGTCGCTCGGATGGAAAATTTCCGTAAGCGTTATTTTGACAGATTTTAGTTAAAGAT
>NW_016197329.1:0-2822 GCF_001687245.7 Rhagoletis zephyria | reverse complement strand
TATGTACTACATACATAAAAGTGTGTATGTAAGTATGTATTTTTTTTTTAAATTGTCTCAAAGAAATTCCAAGAAACTTTTTTACGGCACAACGCATGTGCCGTAGCGCTCGCTCGCATATAAATTTTAAATATGCAACAATGACAACAATAAAAAAACACAAAGCTTTGAAAAAATTGTGGCTTACAATTGCCGCAATTTCAAAAGAAATTCGATTGTTATCATTCAATTGCGCTGGACCGTGTTTATAATTTTAACGAGCGTTGCTGCGATGTGCTGCGCTGCGCTCCACTAAGTAAAAAACTCGAACAATGTTTGAAAAGGTGGAAGAAAATAAAGAAAATTTGTGGGACAGCGAGCATTTAAAAAGGCATTAATGCAACATGTGGAAGCATACACAAATACAAAGTAATTGTTTCGCGATAAAAAATACATTTTAATTTTTTATAATTATTTTGTATTATTTAATGGGTTGCGCATAGAGTATTGTGGTATTAAATTACCGTAAACAACGAGTTATAACAAAAGTAAAATGTATTTGAAAAAAAAAACTTTTTTAGTGGTATTGCATAATTTAAAATTTTTAAGAGCAAAGTTACATATGTACATACTTATGTACATACATACATATGGATGTGAATGGTTTAACAGGAAAAAATAAAATAAAATAAAATTAGTTGCAGTGGCAGGAAAGCTTTGAAGCGAAGTTAAGCTGGAAGCTTTACCAAATTTATCTACAAATTGCGGGTGCAAAAAATCGAAAGTGCTTTTTAATAGGCTCACTGTAGTAATCATAAGTTGCATAATTCATTTAAAAAACTTTTTTTTTGATAAAATTTGTGTGTAATGATCAAAAAAACTGAGCTTTGGAGGAAAAATTAAAAATGAAATTAGAAATTTGAGTACTAGTTGCTAATTTAGTCACCAGGTTAAGATCAGATCAGAAATCTAGATACAAGACCGCAAAATTGTTCTGTTTTTACTCCAAAATCATGTCAGAGGGAGAACTCTCTATCTATAATGTATCGAGGGCTTATATTCAATACGACCTATCTGCATTTTAAACAAAAACTACTTTTTGGTGTTAGAACCCATCTGAGACTTGACTGTTATCACTGAAATGCAAATTTGCATATTTCCTCACTCCAAGGAAACAGGAAAGGAGTTTAATATTTTGCAGGCGGAACAAAATGGCATGAAACATGAAACTAAATCCATACATATGTACATATTTTATCAGTATAAAAATTTAAATTGCTCAATTCTTACTATAAAGGAATAAGCGTTTGACTCCAACATTTCACACGTGGAACAAAGCGAAATGGAACACTAAGATTCAATCTATTTGGAAAAAATCTTATTTCTTACTATTAATATCTTTGAAGCGTTTGACATAAATATTTTTTAAGGCGCGAGCAAAGTGGAGTGGAATACAAACGTGTCATTTTCCATTACTGAATGGAACTAAGTTTGATTATTTCTTACGGAACTTTTAAACATGAATACTCAGCAATAATTAAGCGCTTCACTTCAACATTTTGTAAGCAGAAGAAAGTGGAATGGACCACAAAAATTCCAAATATTGCAGGAGAGTCTGATTTATATTTCCAAAGAAGATAAGCGTTTGATTTTGTTATTTTTAAGGTGGAACAAAGCGGAGTGAAACACAAAACTTCAAATTTTTTCACAAAAATCTGTATTTCTTCTTCGAAGAAAACTAATCGTGTTACTATAAAATTTTTAAGGAGCAACAAAGTGAAATGGAACACAATAATTTGCCAAAATATACTTTGTAATTTCTTATGATTGTATTGTTACTGTAAATTGGCTGGAACGTGCTGGAATGAAATGCAAGTGTTCTTGATAGACCTTACTCTACTTTATTTTTGTACATCCTTAGACGAACGTTTTCATACTAGTGCTAATTTTTTCGGTAAAACTGTGATCGATCTCTCACTCCTTTTCCTTTAGTAATAATAATAATACATTTTTGTACACACCTACATACTTATAAGTTCAGCTCATTTTATTAAATGCAATGTGCAATGTTTGATTTTTTATGACCAACGCTTTGGAAGCTGCAGCTGCATACATATGTATGTATGCACATACATATTTATGTACACCAATTTATCGCGACTAAATGCTTGCGTAGATATTTTAACGATGCCATTGCATTGCATTCTCACACTTCCATGTGTTGCTGCTGCATCATCACCACTGCTGAATGGGTGAATCATCAGCTGCAAGCAACAAAAGCACATGGCCATATTTGTGATTCGCACTCGATATGCTTTTATTTACATACATACCTACACGCATACATATAAGTAGTATATAAGCAGAAGTACATACATTTACATATGTACAAACATATATATATACACAGTGACTCAAACAAATTACCACGTGTTGTTTTTTTTAATATTCGTAATGTTTTTGGAGCTAATTTTTTCTTTTTTATTTTTCTATAAATAATTTGCAACATTTTTGGGTATGCAGTTTTATAGCCCATACAGTTCTACACTATTGAAGTGAAAGTTTCAACCGGCTTAACCGGGTTGATTTTCGCGATTTTTTTTTTTAGCAGACTACATTTTCGTTTTTTTTTTTTATAGAACAAGTGCAACTTACAAAAACTGGCGTGTATTTTTATGAAATTTTGTTGCTTACGGTCTCCTGCGTTTCATTTCATAAGAAATTCATCCTTATATGGAAAAAAGTGTAAACATAAGTCACAAAAAAAAATTCTCCAAAATCAACGCGCTTTTTTAGCCGGTTGAAACTTGCACTTGATTAGACTAGAATTCTATGGGCTATAA
>NW_016197328.1:0-2823 GCF_001687245.7 Rhagoletis zephyria | reverse complement strand
TAGATTGATACATGGCCAAGGAATGTCACTTCGTCATCCTTCGCCCAAAATCTCCTTGGGGAGTTCGTATACTGTTACACCCACAAACATGGTTGACTGCCAAAAAAAAGTTTACGCGTCTTTGTTCGCCATCAAATATTTAGAGAACTTTATTCTTCGGGTATCTACTAAAATTTCCTGCAAGGTTTGCGACGAGCTAATTCAATGCAGTGTATTACGGCTGATATGATTAATTGACACGTGTGCTCACCGCAACTTTTACATGCGATTATCAAACACATGCTGCTGTCCAAACATTCCATGCAGAAAAGGTAATGGGTTTGAATCTGCAGTCAAATTAGACTCATGGCTATATCGCAATATACGTTATCAGCACTTCAACTTTAATTTGCAAAGACAATTTTGTCTCTGTGGTTTTTGACTAGTTTTGAACTAGTCTCAAATTCTGTAAATAACTACAACTGCATTTAGTTTACTACGCAGCTCCTTTTGATTAGTTCAAACATGCATATTTTAGATATTTATTATTATTTTTTTAATATTGTATGATTCACGTGATTCACTCATGATGTTGATAAGCCAATCNTTATAATAGAGTAAAAAGTATATATTTATTAATGTTTGTATGTATTGACAGTGACTCGATTTGACAGTGATTTTCTACAAATATTCGTAATGTTTTTTTAGCTAAATTTTTTTGTTATTTTTATATCAAAATATCGTATATGTAAATCAAAGTTTCAAACTATATACAAAAATTAGGAAAATTCAATAAATTTCCATCAAAATTTCAACTGTATATTCTGAATTTTTAGAATTTTTGGGTATGCAGTTTTATAGCCCATAAAATTTAAATCCAACTTATCTATACAGAACATATAACAGGGCTTTATTTCTTTGTTTACTTTTGTGAATAGGGTTACCATGTGTTAAACAAAATACCTTCAAAGCATTATATTTTGCTTACAGTGCGGGCGGTAGCTCTACAGTATTGGAACTATCGCTTAAATGTCGCCTGATTGAGGCCACGTTCGGTCACTTCTCTCCCTCTCAAACAAATAATTGTACTGAACTTAGCTTTATTACAGACTTTTCCTTAACCCTAGTTTACGCAGCCAAATTATATAACGTTGTAGTCCAATCGGGTTACCTGGGTATCCACTTATGGATTTATATCTAAAAGTCGGTAAAAGTATTGATTTATTTATTGTTAACGAAGATCTTTTTATACAACTCCAACGATAGTATTATATAATCTGTAATGACCCAGAGCGTATACTTGTGAATTTCGAGAAGCTTTGAAACTGAAAAGGGAAGCAATAATAAGGTCTCTATGTTCCTTTATATTCGAGAAATATACTATAACACCTTTGGAACAAATATATATTATATTCAGATACCAGTTTACTTTAGTATCGATCGTTTACTTGGACGTATTGCCGTGCACCTCAGCCCGGTTGTTATAAGAGAGCCGCTCCGAAATTTGTGTACATAGTTTTAAACGTTATGTATATATATATAAGATAACTTTACGAATATAAATGACAAAATTTTTTGTGCTCGTTTGCGAACGTACAATTTTTCATAATTCATATTATTTTTATTTCTATTGCCTGAAAAGTAAAAAAAAAAAAAAATTTCGTTTTTAGAAAACTAGATATTTTTTATATTATTTATATTAGCGCAATTTAATAAATAAACAATTGCAAAACAATACTATTTGTTATACTTTATTTATTTTTACATATTTCCGCCTATTTCCTACATTTTTCAAGTACAAAATTTTCTGGGCTGAAAAGAAATATAAAATATTTTAAATGCATTTCTCTATGTAGAATCAGTCAAATCGTGGCGATCCGGGAGGATTTTAAAAAATTGTTTCAACAAAAAAAGTTATTTGATAAGGAAATGCTATTTCATAAAATTTCAGACCTTTCACTCAATTTGTTCATATTTGTGTTGCTATCCGTAATCGACCCATTAGTCCTAATCATTTAATCCACTTTGCTTATACTACATATCTACTTCATTATCTGCAATAATACGTTACGTATGTACATCATGAGAACATCATCTAAGATACTTCTAACCATTTAATAATTATTCTTTAATAATCCATTAGAAAATAAATTAAGCTCAGCAGTTGGGCGAATATTGTTACGCAGCAACAATTCAAAGCATCAAATGTCGTGCGCAGTCAGACGTAAAAACACACATCTACTAATATACTTATGTGCATACATATTAGGGTGATTCAGAAAAAAAAAATTTTTTTTCCTCGGAACCATGCCCCAAAGTTTCGTTTAGACGCAAAAATAAGTCTCAGATAATATGAGCCCTTAATTTAATATTAAGAATGTCCGCATCACACTTTTTGATTTGCCATAAGAATAAAACAGGAAAAATTGTTTTTTTTACTTCTGCTTTTTAGAAAGAGATTTAGATTTAGAGTAGAAAAATTGTGCTCGGTTAGTAATGTATTATTTTGAACATTGGTTTTTTCTATCTTTTTTTTAATTTTTATTTGCCTATCATTAGAATTTACAATCAAAAAAGGTTGAACCTAAATATTTTATGAGAAAAAACGTGATCTTTGTAGTTTCTTCAACCCGGTTGTGCTCTCGAATGACATCGATTTGGTACAAAATATTTGGCTGGGAGTCATAAATTAGATAAATCAAGTTTTATGTTACAAATGGACAAGCGGCAAACCTGTTAGGTGAGACACCCTAATGTTTACATACATATGCATATGTACATACATATGTACGTCCATTGACTGCACGCTCTTATCAGTTGTCTTATACAGGCGCTGTGCTCGTC
>NW_016197327.1:0-2823 GCF_001687245.7 Rhagoletis zephyria | reverse complement strand
ACTTATATTAATCGATTTATTAAGAGAATACGAATAAAATGATATAAAATGATATATAAAACATAGGTATGCTCACAAATTTAATAATTAAAGATTTTTTTTTTGAGGTGTACCTATTTTTTAGATTGGCCATATATGTATACGAAATACCAATAACGACGTCAATGAATATACCGATTCAAGCTATTTATAATAATTTCATTGAAAAATCGATAACTGCATTTTAAATATCCGTGGTCATAAGCAATAACGGCCTAAGACGACTTAAGAAAGAATTGAGTTATACTATATGTTATCGTATTCTGCAACTACTATTCCATGTGTATGTGAAATCCCCATATCGCCAGCTAGGCTAATTAAAAAGTTATAGATGAACATATTTTGATTTCCACAGAAGGTTAATATTACAAACCAAATGTTTAAAACGTTTTTGCTCGAATTCAGGTCAGATTTCAACTTGGCGGTTATTACTTATGACCACAGATATGTATGTATAACAATAATGAACGCGGGTCAAAGTGTGCTTATATTAGAATAAATAGCTCTAAAGAAAACAGATAAAATTATTAAGCAGGCATTTATATAGATACATAGATGAAGCAAGCCATCATTCGATGTAGAAAATTTGGTTTCATACCCTATTGTACAAGTGAACTGAGCACAAAAACTCTGCTTATTCCATGAATTCACCATTCATAAATAAATAAGAAGTCTAATAAATAACATATCAATTTAAGTCAGCGTATGCATATTTATGTAGATGGTATGTATGCACGTTAGGATGGGCCAAAATTAAAAATGAAAATCGACTTATAAAAAATGCAAATAAGGAGACTCGTGTCTCTTTTATTTTGAAGTTTTCGATATAATACATACGTATATTATTTTTTATTTATTAATTTCTTCTTGCTTTAAAATTTTTAAAAACAAACATTTCCGATAACAGAACGTCCGTAATATGTTTACGAATACCTTAAGGAACTAAATTTTGTTTAGAAGAGAAAAGATTACCGGTTATGAAAAACTAGTTAATAAAATTTTTGAGTTAAATATGCATCTTTATTTTATTACTTGAAGGCTTCTGAAGGAAACATTTTTTATTTGATCAAAGAATATCTATTTTCATATAATCTTTGAGCAATTTTATGAAAAAAATTAATTTCCACATACAAAATACTAGCAAGTACACGACGGGCTTCGCTGCGGCTTCAAAGTCGATATTTTTCCTCTACTTTCCAATTAAAACAATTAAAATTTCAGGTAGATGGCAACCTTCCTCAAATGTATTTTCGACTGTAACACTTTTTAAACCTTTTCGTTTTGCTATATTTATTTTATTTTATCAATTTACTTAAACATAAATTTTCAAGTAAGTGGCAACTCCGTAAACTTTTTCCTTTTGAACCATCCGTGTATTTTATTAAGCAAAGGTGAACTGAAGTGAAGTGAAGGGAGTTCAGATGTGTTGAGATGAGTTGAGGTGAGGTAAGGTGAAAAAAAATTGGTTGGGGTGAGTGGAGTTGAAAAGAGTTGAAGTGAGGTGAGGTGAATTGAGTTGAGATGAAATGAGGAGAGTTGGGATGAGGTGAGTTCAATTGAACTGACAGAGGTTGATGTGAGGTGATTTGAAATAAGTTGTTGTAAGTTGTGGTGAATTTCGTTGGATAACCTAACAAAACATAACATAACTTAGCACAACATGGTATTACATAACCTAAGGTAGCATTACATAATACATCATAACATTACATAACATAGCAAAACATGGCATAACATAATACAACATAGCATAGCATTCCACAACATATCATATTATAATATAACATAACATAGAATAACATAACATAACACCATAACATAACATATGATATCTCGTACACCACTTTTATCTTTTTCTTGGTCTCTATCTTTATCTCTATGACTTTCTCTATCTATATCTTGTCTCCATCATTTTTTTATCTTCATCTTCATCTTTATCTTTATATTTACATTTTTATTCTTATTTTTTCCTTCACCTTTATCCTGATCGTTATCTTCATTCTTTTGTTCATCTGCATATTCACTCCCACATTTGTCATTATATTAAATATGTATTTAAATTTACCTTCCTCTTTGTCTATATTTCTTTACTTTTATTTTAAGCTTTGCTTTTATCCTTTTCTTCTCTACAATTCTTTAAAACTTAAATCGGTTTAGTAGTTTTTATATTATGCGCGCATAAAAAAAAATGTAAAAATATACGGGTCTCCTTAATTTGGATATTCTTCAGTACATATGTGTGTAATTACGTGCGAATTTGCGCAATATTTCAAGGTCACAGTAACTCATATATGTATTTAATTTAATCATAGCTTGCCCCATCAAACGAACATACACACACATACATAAAAAAGTGCACATAACTTACACACAAAAAGGCGACATTCATAACCACTGGCCAATACAGTAACAAACCACTGGCTATTAGCCACTGACCGCCACCACAAAAACAGTGCTCGCGTAACCACCACTGCTACCACAGACTGAATTATATATAGCAGTCGTGTCCAACCGAGTTTGCACCGAGGGCTAGATTGAAACCATTGCTATGCTCTGCGGGCACCGGCTAAATTAACTTCAATCTTAATTGATCCCTATAAACACCTTTATCCATATAGATACATACATACATACATGTAATAAATATGTAATAGGCTGCTGTCTGTACATTCAAGATTTTAAAGAAAAATTAATATGGGGGTCTTTTTTAGTGCAAAAGAAGAAGCCAAATCAATAATTTTTAGAATTTTTGTCTGTCTATATGTTTGTACTCACTCGAAAACT
>NW_016197324.1:0-2823 GCF_001687245.7 Rhagoletis zephyria | reverse complement strand
AAATAAAAACTTTTTCCTTTGGATAAAAGTATAACGAGTGTTTGTATTGCTATTTAATTTATATAAATTTCTACTTATGTATTTAAAATGGCACTAGCACAACAAGTATATATTACTTATAATTAAGCCAGGTATAAAGTTCGAAAAAAAACGAAAAAAACTTTTACAAAAACCGCAAAAACGCATTTTTCACCTAAGTATATGCAATCATTCTTGCCTTTTCCTTTCATGTAGCTGTTATATTCTCCGGGGAGCACCCCTGTAATAATATTTTGCAGCAAAAAGTTTAAAACAGCGGTTGTTAGCATTTTTATTAACCGCTTATTTTGAACCATCGAAAAGCGCGGAAAAACTCACGTAGAAGTTTTCAAAGTTATTCAAAAAATGCAAGAAGTGCAACATTTTCGTGGCAGATCAATTAGAGAACCAAAAATAGACCACTAATTTTTCTAATTGCTTTTTAAAGCGTCTAAACTTTCCTTGCTAGAAAAATTTTTAAAAAAGTTTCTTTCCACTCACGTTTCACTGTACAATAACTCCATTTCGCGTACCTCATAGCTGTGAATGTATGTTGCTTGTGTTCGCTATGCATTCACTTTGATCAGCCGTTGGAAACCAAAGTACGAAAAAATTAATAGAAAAAAGAGAAGGATGTATGGCATGTGGTTAGCTCAGCAGTGCATGCATACTTGTGCATATTTTGTAAGTTTGTAGTGCTTATTCCACTCATTACTTTCCTTTTGGGCGAACCGACATCGTATAAATTAGCAAAGAGCCACTGAGTGGCAACAAAAAATTCAACTGAAAGCTTAAAGTTATTTTCTCCTAGAATTTCCTTTGCAAATTTCACAGTGTTTGATTCAGTTCTATGTCGCATTTAAAAAGTTTAAAATTCATTCAATTTTAAATACCTGGAAAAATCATCGGAAGTTTTTACTGAGTTTTACTGTTTCGAGTGTACTCACTGTCTAAATGTTAATCTTCCGTATTTGTATATGTATATGTATGTGAGTATGCATGTACATAGAAATGTATATATTTTCAAATGACTTTCTATTCTCTCACTATTTTTGCTTATTTCCACAACTAACTACAGGAAATACTACGAATTGTAGCATACTCGTAGTACCGGCATAAGTGTTTTTTTTCTTATCGCTTGTAAAAGCTATGCAAAAATTTATATGCAGGCACATTTATGTTCGTAAATACTAAAATGTGCATATACTTAAGTATATGTATATGTTTTTCGCCTACTCGTGCATCAGAGTGCAGCTTTCATTTTCAGGGAAATATACGCTTGCCTGCTTTCGCACTTCACCTCCTTCAGCATCTGTAGCTTTTCTCCAAATTTATGTTCGGTAGTAAATGCAACCACTTATTTGTATTTGCAGCTGTAAGAATGAATGTATCCACTTCCATTGTGTTTCTCTTCGTTTGTCAACAGCAGGTTTGAAAGTGTAAGCAGTAAGCTTCTCAGCAATGTTTGTCAGTGCAGCGGAAACGCTCTCATATGCCAGTAAACGGCTATCGTTTCCCTCAACGATTTCCGGTCGCCATGTACTCATCGTACTACACTAACGTGAGCGCTACTACAGCTGATGTAGTAGCTTGTCGTCGGCAATGACGACGAAAAGTGTGAGTGAGACGATGCTAAAAATATGTATGTAATGCTCTCTTCGAATGGTGGTGAATGTAACCCGCTGAATGCAGAAAAATACAGGGTAATACAGATGCATGAAAATTAGAAATTTTCCGCAATTTAAAAATATCGATCGTTTTTGAAATCGACCCCCGCGCCACCTAACGGCTAAATATTTTGTGAAGATATATCTTTCCATTTAAGTAAAATATACTATATATTTTCTAAATATAAAAGAAATCGGACTATAAATAAGGATTTTTCAAATATCTTGACTCCTGCGCCACCTATCGTGAAAACTTTTTTTGGGTTTTCAAATATCTCGACACTTCCGCCATCTAGCGGATTAATTCCACTCTCATATTCCATTGCCATCGGTCTCTGAGCTAGGTTTTAAGTTTCAAGTATCTGGCTCATCGGGAAGTTGGTAAAAAACTTATTGCAATGCGATTCACATGTTTATACATGCATAATTTTTTAAAGCAAATATTAAGCAAACAAATACCCAAAAATTTGTATAGAGTTTCTTACCCGATGGGTTTCACGCCACGATATATAAATTCAGATTTTGTAGCACTATTTAGCTCATTTTGCTTTTAAAAAGTACTCGGTTTCAAGTCTGCGATGTGACTTTTAGACGCCATGATGTCCTTTTAGGGTCAATTTTTCAGTGCAATGTTAAATCTGACTAAGGCTTAAACTAAGTTTAAGCGCTCGAGCTGTCTGGTTTAAAATAAAATTAGTCAATCAAATGTCAGCCAGCTGTTAAGTATGAAGGTAAATTTAAAGTGATCTAAGTTCAAACTGGCGCTGAAGAATTTGCCCTTCGAGCCCAGTCATTCCCGTCACATGTATAATAGCCACTTTAAATAAGTATGGAAAAGCGCATTACGTGACACATATTTGCATTCAACAATAACGATTTTTAAACTCCTTGCAAAACTTCTATTGGTTCTAAGAAACATGATATTTCCAAAAAGCATTAAAATTTAAATTTTAGCTTCGCACAATATTCCTACAGGTTTCTCTTTTTCATCACTCACCGAGCTTTACTCAAAACGAACAAAAATCCCCTCTCAACGAGCGTATTGCATTTCCGGCAATCCACTGATTGCCTGGCGAAGAAAAAGCATACAAACAAAACCATCTGAAACGCAACAGAGACGAAAAGCTTCGCTCACGTT
>NW_016197323.1:0-2823 GCF_001687245.7 Rhagoletis zephyria | reverse complement strand
GAGCGTGGCGACGACTTTGAGGATCACTGAAATGAAAGAAGAGGAAGAGGGAAAGCTTTAGGAATGCGGCAAAGAAAAACATACGTAATTAAAAATGGGTTGAATTTCAAGTTAAGTATTTTTTTGTTATTTAAAAAACAAAAACGATATAAATCAAAGTTGCGAACTTTACATTTGAATCGGTTAATTACCAAAGGGAATAACACAGCATTTTTTCAATATGACAATTTTAATGCAGATCGGTTCCTTTAAAGGAGCTCTGTAGAACTGCATCAAATTTGCCACCAATATTAATGACCAAATTCACAGTGTGTAGTTAACCACTGACACAGCGTTCAGTTAACAAAAGTTTAAATCCGGATTGCCCCCATAGTTAAACTCTTGTGAGAATAAAATTCTTTTTTGAATATTAATTTCTAGAATTTCTACATTTTCCAGCGATATGAATTTCCATAGCTAACTGCTGTAAATTCAAAGTTGAACTCTTGTTGGCGGTTAAGTTAACAATGCTCTTGCTATAGTAGTTTCTGTGTGCAAGGAGAATATGGAAACTAAAAACGGATCTTCTCAGTTTCGTTAGTTTTACTAAACGAGCTATACGCACTATATATCCAAAATATTTATAATTGTTTTTTGTAGCGCAGCAACATTTTTTCTCAATTTATTGCAGCTTACGTGTAATAACATCACTTTTAATCTTCACATATTTATAAGTTTCGCCTTACATTGCATCATTTTCGTTGCCTCATTACTTCACATTCATTTTGCTAATCCCAAGTAGAGGATTTACAGCGCAGTTTTATGCTCAAGCGAACACACATGCATGTTGTAGGTTCTTTTATGCATAGCCCTGCAGGAAAAATGGAATTATCAAAAACCGTTCTAGTTAAAAATCAGGTATCTAAGTACAGCGCTAGCGGCGCCAGTGTCTTTTCATAATAAAAATTCAAAGTTATGTATAGACTACTACACTACTAAAAAAATTATGTTGTCACATAGCAGATTGGTTTTATTTATGAGAAGTTCTTTTTCTGACATAAATACAAACGGTTTACCATCGCCATTGCACCTGTAACGATGGCGGCCATGAACAATATCATCTATTTAGCATAACACTGCTGAACTGGTATGAGGCTGATATCTTCGTTGACTAGTTCAACAACTGGTATTAGTCTGATGCATAAGTCATACATTGGCGCAACGCCAAATACGAAATATCAAATAAGTACACGTCAGAAATATCAGAATTTTCAAAGGGTATACCGATTTCCGTGAAACTTCGTAGAATCCTAGTTCTATGTGAAAAAATTTTTTCCCCAAAAATTATTTTGAAAATAAAAAAATCAAAGATTTAAAAGGTACGCCATTTTGAATTTTAACATTTATTAATTTCATAAAATTTGTGATAATTTTGGACTGATATTCATTGACATTATGAAACTTCTTCTAGGTATTAAATGGCAAAAATTACACATGACAAAGTCGGACATTAAAAAATAATCGAGTCATTACATTAAAAAAATAGTCATTAAGTTCAATTCCACATGGCATTTTTTTAAATAGCATACATTTTTTATAATTTCCATGCCTAGTGGAAATTCGGCATTACAAAAAAAGATAAATGTAAAACATGATTTTTGATAAAAAAAATATTTAGTTAAATAAAAATTTTTTAATTTACATACATTTCATTACCATTTCTGAAATATATTATACTTTTTTTTTAATTAAAACAAGCAAAGAAGTATAATCGGGCGAAACCGAACATTATATACCCGGCGCATATATGTATATATCAAATATCGTCCCTCTAATTTTCTCTTAACTACCCTGCAAAAAATTGTGCGACTAATCTCTAAAGAGAGCATTCTGAGATTACTCTCAATCGGATACAATTGGGCATTATTTAGTAGCAACTAGTCTCATACGGGTACTAATGGGGATCAATTAGTCTCGACTGATCCGTTACGAGATTTAATGATATGGACGCTATTAGTCAATGAAATTCCAAGTGCGGCGTTGGCACATAGAGAAAGTATTCTTTTAACAAATCTGAGCACCCTGCTTCGAATCGCGGCTGGCGCAAATTTTTATTTTTATTTTTTTAAAGTAACTAGCCGCTGTTTGTACCCGTTCGGATATAAAAGGGAACAATTAGTCCCTTCATAGGACATGCTCGAACACAAGCGAACAGTTCATTCCATATAAAGAGACCAAAAGTGATATTAGTCCTTTGCGATCCCAACCAACCAACTTTGGTAGAAATCGATAAAAAGTTTACCGAGATACACCTTGTAGTCATAAACTACTAAAAGTCTATAGCAGTCTAATTTATTGCTAAGAGATTATTGTAACCATAACTTGGAGTAAATTAGCGTCCTCAGTTATTGAAATATCAGAGTTTTCGTACGTCTGAAATTTACCATTATACGGGAAGCAGAAGTAATTTTTGACCGAATTGAACAATTTTCATCGAATTACTTTTCTGTACCGGGGTTATTATGTGCACCGAGATTCGTAGAATTTGATAAATTGGTTACCGAGATATACGCTTGGGGTCATAAGGGGGCAGCGCCACGCCCATTTAAAAAAATTATAGAAATCTAATTTTCTGCTAAGTGGTTATTGCAGTCATCGATTTTGAGTAAATTAGCTTCAGTAGTTACTTATTTATCGCAGTTTTCGTATTTCTGTAAATTATCGTTATATGGGATGTGGGCGTGGTTATTGCTCGATTTCAAAGATTTTCAACAAATTTCTTAGTTAAGCCCTGCGGTGAAGCGGGTACTGAGATACAGAATTTTAGCATAAGTGGGCGGGTTC
>NW_016197321.1:0-2824 GCF_001687245.7 Rhagoletis zephyria | reverse complement strand
TTGTCAAACCGCTTGTGTGGTGTATTTCGCTCTTTAGTCCTTCCTCTTCCTTTTCATTGGAGTATATCCATGTATGTGTCTATACATATATATGTATATACATATGTATATGTTTATATTTATGTATACAAATATGAACAATAATAATAATATATACATATGAAAGAAATAAATAAATAAATTATGTTTAATAAAACAAAATATGTATACATGGAATATAAAAAAGAAATTAAAATTGAGTTAACTAAATTGTAAGATTTGTGTACCGAAAAAAAAACAACAACAAAGAAATAAAAATTAAGGCAATTTAATTGTAATATTTACAGTGTTATCTGGCTGGAGCGAACACCCGATGCTACGAACACCTCGAAAGAGTGAACATGAAAATTTTTCCATNAAAACCTAAATTAGCACATGTAATATAAAAAAAAGAAAATTGGGAAAAAAGGAAAAGAGGGGGAAAAATAACAATAATAAAAAAAAATAAGAAAAAAGAAAAAAAAACAATAGAAATTAAGTTGATTAATTTGTAATAAATACCCTTGTTAAAGGAAAAAGAGAAAAAGGGAAGAAGGGGAAAAAATAAGGAAAGAACAAAGATATTAAAATTTAGTTTTTTTTTTTAAATAAATAAATAAGGAAAGATAAAAAGGGGGAAAAGAAATATAAATTGGCATGTAGATACATAAGCAAACAAAATAAAAAACTAGAATACTAATAAGTATAAAACTATAGCAATAACCAGCAAGTATACAAACTACATGTAATAAAAAAGAGAAAATCAGTATTAAGCTAAGTAAAGTGTAACAAAAAAAAAAAAAAAAAAAGGAGTTAAATTTGAGTTCATTTAAATGAAAAAAAAAAAAAAGTTATATAAATTGTATGTAAGCAATCTAAACACAAAATTGGAATATTAATAAGTTAAAAAAATACAGCCAAAATCAGCTATATAGACTTCGTGTCTCGAGCTGATTTTATTTTTTCCCTTTTTGGGGTTGCTGTCTATTGTGACCAGCAAGAGAAAGAAGAAGAAGAAGAAGATATTTCATTTATTATTTTACATTATTTGGATAAAGAAAAGTTACGCCAATTCAACATCGATGTGATGCTGATAGAAATCTGGATCAATTTGTGATCAACTCTGTTTGTTTTGTTTCCTAATTAAGTGAGGAAATTTTAATTGACAGCACCGACAAATGAATATATACACAAACAAATGTTCGGTTATGGTTAAAACAATTCAAGTTTTTGTATTGAATTTTTGGTTTAAAATGTATTTTTTCCTTTTCAGTAGGGTTTTTTGCACATTATCTTCTGCGTGAGAATTGATCGTAATAGATACGGATCTGAATAAGCGACTGGAACACGGCTGTTTGTCAAAAGCATACGATTTCGAACTCCCGTAAATGTACATTTGCTAAATGCGATAGCATGAACGCTCTCCGAAAACATATGTTCGAAAGTGCTAAATGTTGAATTTTAAATTGCTTTGCGCAGCTTACGCTTTTCTGCACCCATTCCGACTTATGAGTCTAGATGCCTATTGATCAACTTAAAGTCACTGCAGAACAGGAGAATAATTTTGTCGTTGTCGTTTATTTTTGACGTTTTTCGTGGTGCTACTGACTGCCCCATGCTCCTGGAGAGGATTTTCATAAATATTCCTGCCAGAACCCTTAGGAACTCTGAGTTCTTCAACGTTCGTCTGTTCAAAGCTCTTTATGCAATCAATGCTCCTATTACTAGATCCTTGATTGAGTTTAATAGAATTACTAATTATTTGGAAATAGATTTTTCTTGTTCAAAAGAGTGCTTTTTAAATACAATAAACCCTCTTTATAAGTGAGCCATTTATGTATACTAGTAATTTGCCTACTGTTATCACATATTTCTACTTAGCCTGTAAGATTTTCTATTCTGATTGGCTTAATAAATAAATACTAAATACTAAAAATACTAAATACTAAATGCAGCAAAAACGCTGCATTAGCATTTAGATTCTTAATGCAAAAATGGAGTTGCATTTAGGTGGCGAATTTTGTATGAATAAATGTACATTTATAGCTAAATGCGCTAAAAGTGCTTTTACGCGTAAGAAAAAACCGCCCATTAACTTGGCGCATGATTCAAAAATACAAGGTTCGATAAACTGACAGTTGTCTCTCTCGCACCGCTCCCTTAGCAGTGGCACCGTGTTGCTTCTTTGGAAATTTACATGGAAACAGTGTAGCTTTGGTGTGAAATAGAAGTATAAGCTTTTGTGCAATATGTTTATTTGTATATGCATATGAAGCATATTTAACTGATGAAAACATTAACTGTTTTTAAATTGGATATTTACATCAATCTCATAGAAGTCTTATTTTAATTTTGAGTCATTTTGCAGTTTTCATACAGCTAAATAGCACATAAATTACGTAATTCACGTAGATATATCAATATTACGTTCAACATTTGGTTTAAAATGCCAGATTTCCTGCAAATACATTAGAATTTACAAAAGGAATTTGACTACTAATTGCCTACTTTGCGTACTTTTCTACTACCATTTTCGCATCAAGAAAGCTTGATTTTACGCTTTCTCCGTCCTTCGTAAATGCAACCTTTTGTAAGGGAGTGTCAAACCGCAGCTGTCAATAATTATCTAACCTTGTATTATTGAATCATGACCTGGCGTAACCTAGAGCAGCTCATTAAACACAACTATAAAGAGTTTTAGCGATTGTGAGTGTTGGTATCGGAGTTTAAGGCCCCCGTCGGTGTGGCATCACTTAAAACTATTGGGGTGTTCACAGTTCGTTCCAAATTATGTCTGAAAATGTAG
>NW_016197320.1:0-2824 GCF_001687245.7 Rhagoletis zephyria | reverse complement strand
TATTAGCAGCGCACAAATGAGTGGGACGAGAGAAGAAGACGTTTGGTTGGTTTAAGGAAAGGGAAAAGATTTGTTTTTTAATTGAATAACATAGTCGTTGCTTAAGAAAGAAAAATTAATATATTTTATAAATACATAAATATTTAGTTTAGGTAAACACACATAAATGATAGACAACGTTTAAAAAGTAACTAGCATTTAATTGTACCAGAAGTGAACTTGACGGTAGTTGATGGTGACTCAAAAATAACAAACAAAAAAAAAATCAGTTACAAGACCAAGTTTTGTAATCGTATTTAAAAAGATATTTTTAAGTACTACACTATATCCCTTTAATAATAATAGTTCCTTCTACAGAAAAATCAACTAACTCAATTTCCTAAATACATATGTAAGTATGTAGCTAAGGGCTAGTATCCACTAGTGTTGGGCAGTGCATCGACATCAAAAGTACTCAGAACTCGATTTTGAAAAGGCTCGACAGTAGGTGCTCGATTTTTAAAAGTATCGATACTGAGTACTCCAAAGTACTCAGTACTCAAAAAAGAAGCCGAAAGTACTCAGAACCTCACATAACTCGATCAGGAAGTACTCAGTACTCAGTATTAATGGTCGAATAGATGCTTAAACGTACTGAGTTCTAATTACATTTTCCGGCAGTGGAATTCTGACTATCGCTACGCTGAATTTTCATCGCCAAAATTCTCTAAATGAAAAGCAGTGGGGCCTTAAAGTATACTGCATGGCAAAGTAATAGCTGCAATGCAACAATACAATACAGTCAGCCATTCAATTGACGTAAGTTGGGTTTTTAAGGCAAATAAAGTGCGGATTTTATATCGAATTTATTTTTTAATTTAACTTTAGCGCCATATCGCACGTTTAATAATATACAGCATTATTTCAAGATTTCAATTTTGTGGGAAAACGCAATCAAAGTTTAATGAATTAATACAGTTGGTATACCAAAAGGCAGATGAAAAGACACATATCTTCGCCATTTAGTCATCTGTTAGGCTGAACGTATTCTCCTCATCAAGTTTATTAATTGTATTATTAAAACTCCAAAAACGAAAATTTTGAATTATATCTCTTTATTATTAAACATACGAAAGCCCAATTTTAACCGCCTAAGCGACTTTGGCCGAGTTCAACAAAGCACGCCAGTCGTTGTGCCAACCGTGGATTTACGGTAAAAGTTACCGTGGCGCATGTGCGTAGACACTGCCATAATTATTATGAGACGACGTAAATCATATACGTCTTGAAATAAACGTCCCGCGAGACGAAACAAAAAATAAAAGTCCCATATAATTATTATTAATGAGAAGACGAAAGTAATTTACATCTTAAAATAATCGTCCCGCGAGACGAAAATAACTTTTCCATTGTTCAGTAATAATTATTGCGCAATATTTAATTTTATTTCTTATAATCGTTATGGTCTCTGCTTCTATCTCCTAAAATTATCTACTGGGATGAGGGCACACAATAGTTGCGTTCCAGATGCTTCACGATATTCACGAAATTCACGATNTTATCTCCTAAAATTATATACTGGGATGAGGGCACACAATAGTTGCGTTCCAGATGCTTCGCGATATTCACGAAATTCACGATTTGCAGGAACAGCTGTTTTTTCCATTAATAAACCTTATGGGAGGTGGTCCCCTGGAACGACTTCCTGTAAAAACCTACAAATCGTGAAGCATCTGGAACGCAGCTAAAATTACCTCTACACTTCTTTTTATTTCTAGACATTCATAAAAAAACAATGTTAGGATTTAAATTTGCCAAAAAACTGCCCGAAGAAAATTCAAAGAAACACAAAAAGTTCCATACAAATGACATACAAATGAACCCCCCAAAAAAAAAAATTGAATTAAAATTCCGTAAAGTTCCAAAAACATTAANCAATGTTAGGATTTAAATTTGCCAAAAAACTGCCCGAAGAAAATTCAAAGAAACACAAAAAGTTCCATACAAATGGCATACAAATGAACACCCAAAAAAAAAAATTGAATTAAAATTCCGTAAAGTTCCAAAAACATTAAAAAAAGTTTATTTTTTTAATAAATACTCGAAAAATCCCAAAAAATTCTTTAAAAGCTTCGTAAAAACTACGAAGCCCGAATAAATTCTTAATATTCAAGAAAAAATTTCAAAAGTCAAAAACTTCTGGAAGGATGCCTTAACATTAAAGAAGAAAACTTGCCAAAGTCGAAAAACAACTGAGAAAAGCGCTGTAATTACGAACCATTTCATCTCGTGTTATAAAAATCTTTAAAAAATTGTACAATTTACATATATGTAATACTTCTAAATATATTGGCAGTAAGCTAACTTCTCAATGTGTAAACATTCCGAAATCAAAGCGAGACAGTCTAGTACCATTTTTGTCAATGTATTGTGTACTTGCCGTTTTTGTTAATGTGTTGTGTACATGTTTATTTATAAACGTATCCCTGCAGGGAAACCGCGGACTAGTGAATCAAATTTCTAGTTCCGTACTAGGTCTTTATCGCCAAAAACGAACTAGTCCGATATGAACTAAATCCCCACCAGTCCGAAATCGGCGAAAAGTGGTACTTTTAAAAAACTAATTTATTTGTTTTTTCCAAGGAATGAAACCAATTCAAAATAGCGTTCCGGTTTGGGTTTCGGTTTTGCCAAGTGTTTCGGTTTTGGTTTTGGTTTCGTTCTTCAAAATTTATTTCGGTTTTGGTTTCGGTTTCGTTCCGGTTTCGGTTTTTCACAGAAATTTTGTTGATATTATTTAAATCACAATGTCTTAAACGTTAAGGAAAGAAAATCGAAAATTACA
>NW_016197318.1:0-2824 GCF_001687245.7 Rhagoletis zephyria | reverse complement strand
GTTAATTTGCTCGCTCACCAACGCTTCATTAGAGGTTTTCATCGGCCAGACCTATTTGACTAGCTACCGGTTAGCCAATTTTGTCCTTACCCATACTTATACGAGATGTTACATGCATGTAAATGTAAGTAGGTTTTGAACAATTCCTCCTGTGCCATTCGTTATTTTATCTTTGTCTAATTTTTTTTTTTTTTTAATTACTAGCATTGTCTGTCTTTATTTGCTTGGGTATCTAAATAGGCGCAATTAAGTGCGTAGGCTATTACTGTGGTAATTTCTGTGGTTGTAGGCGTGTATACTTACTTAAGTATAACTACGCAAATAAACAAATAGATAGGTAAATGTATGTGTTTTTTAATATTCATATTCGGACTTCAAAGACGGCCTTTGTCACTCTCTTTGAAAAACTTCATCGCCATGGTTAGGCTTCAAAAAGTTCAATCGCAGACCAAAGGTTCTCGCCAAGGCAAATAGCTCATATTGTTTCTCCAGGTAATGGCAGAGAAATTCAGGTCGGAAAAGAACTTTAAACTTTAACTTTAAAGATGCCCATGAGCTAACTGTCAAAATAAAAAAAAATTTGATTCAACAGCAATGTTTTCTTCTAAGCGTTAAATTTGATTCTCAATTTGAACTTTGCCTACAAAGTATATAATTTTGGTGTATTGTTTACAAATATCATGAAAACCCACAAAAGCCAAAGGCACTGAATCGATATTTGGAATCATTGACGGTCCAGCAATGCATAAAAGACAGCTTTAAAATTGGTCCTCGAGATCTACTTTTGGACGTGAAAATAACATCGGTGATAATGAAAAATCTACTCATGTCCTCTAGAGATGCTGTGAAAAATCTTGGAGTCAGCCAGTCTATAGTACAGAGATGCAAGAAGAGAAATGACTTAAGATCCTCTGAGGAAGCAAACAGCAGCAAAGGTTAGCGAGAAGCGGGGAAAGAAACTATAGCCACACGAGCGCTAAAACTGTGCAATTTGATGGGAGAAAAAAGCCTTGCAACATTTTAGACTATGAAACCTACGTAAAAACGGACTTCAGCACACTTCCAGGGCGACAGTATTACATGAAGTTCAAAGGCGAAACACTCCCAGATGCAGTCACCTCAATCAATATCGAAAAATTTGGAGCTAAATATTTTGCATGGCGGGAAATTTTCCAATGTGGGAAAAGGATCCCCTCATTTGTGGCAACGGGCACACTTAGTGGAGAAATATACATTAAGTAGTTTAAAAAAAAAACGATTGCTGCCGTTTGAAGGAAATCAAAGACGTACGACACTATTTTGACCGGATTTAGCTCCAGCCTATTGCGCGAGTTCCACCAAAAACCCCGCTGTGTCGTCCCATTGAGAGGCCGGGTAGGAATGGCAAAGGACCTCAAACCAGGTCAATGACAGCATTGTCTTAAGGTTGATGGAGTACATACGGAAAAAGTTGCGGTAGGATTGGGGAAAAAATTATTTCGAAAATTTCTCGACAAAGTGTAAACAAACTGTGTAATGTAACAACAAAATAAACCAGCCTACTTGTTAACAATTTGCTTAAAAATTTCAGGTTACGTTCGTTTCAGTACCTAAGTTAGCCCAACGAACTTTTTTGGTCACGCTCCGTACTACATAAGTACTGTAGTATACCAGTACGCAAACGACAATAATAGCACCTAGCTGAGAATTCATCGGATATGATCAAAAGTTATACTATTTGGGCCATTATTGTCAGCCTGAAGCATCGAGAGTTGGTCAGTATTCGTCCGCCTCACGAAAGTTAGTTAATTTATTAGATCCACCGAGAGGATTCATCAATCTTGTGTCAACGTCGTAGGGCGGTAATCATTGACGCATTGTCGTTGTGAGCAGTCGTAGGCCAACCATCAATTCTTAGCGTTATCTATCTGGGACTAGTGGACGCAGTGGATGAAGTTACCCACCTCTCGTAACTCAATTCTCCGGACTGCTACGGGCAACCTACTGTTGACAATCAATACCCGTTTACATAGTGAAGATACAATGACGTAATTTTGTCTTCGACTATTATTACAGAGGATACCTGAACAAATCAGTGAGACAGAAGAACAAAGATGCTTGCATATACGTATGTATATAAAAAAAAATATCAAAAAGTAAGTGGAAGCCACGCAGAGACTCAAAATAATTCCGGAAACATTGTCCGGAGGATGCATCAGACTATATATAACTTAAGAAAGTTTTACTATATGGCAATTGAGAAGTGGATATACAAGAAATTTCATAAATAACATAAAGGAAATGTTTGCACATGCAGCACTGCATAGTATGCTTTTAGGCGCTTGATGTAAGTAGTCGCTCCTAAACAATAGGCGATCAACCACTTGCTGAAATTAGAGCCACATACACTATAGGAGGCAATTACATCCAACCAATTCACGCTGTTATCCTAGAATCAATAGTCTTCTTGATCAATTCACTCATCCAATGCCATAGTTGTAGTTTAACCTCTTACCATTACTGAGAAGGAACGTCAGCTGATTCAGAACTTTTCGTCGAGCCCAACCTTAGCTATCGCAAATTTCCGTGTGGTACGAAACTGCTGAGCTTAGTAAGGCGGCGAAATTTAGAGAGTTATTTTGTAAGTCAGCTCGTTAGGTGGCGCTGGAGTCGAGTATTTAGAAAAATTGTATTTCTAAGCGGATTTCGTTCGAATTCGGAATACATATATACATATGTATATATTCTGAAGGTAAAACAATTTGTTAAAGAGTGAATTTGCTGTGACATAAAGTTAGTTAGTTATATGAAATTCTTAGTTCAGTGAAATGAATATGTGTCGAGA
>NW_016197317.1:0-2824 GCF_001687245.7 Rhagoletis zephyria | reverse complement strand
ACTATAAATTAACTTTAAGTTGATTAGGAAGGAACTAAAGGCCACTATTCTATGTATATTTTTTTTGAGCGAAGCTATCTATATTTCTATGGAACGTAAAATATCAATAGGAAAAACAAAATATTTTTTTTTTATTTTTTTTACTTTTTTGTTTATTTAATTTATTTATTAAATTTCATATTTGTTTACACATTCTGCTGCACATTTCGATTACTTAACTGATTTTCGCCGACAAATAGTTTATTAACTGCAAAAAATTGAAAAAAGATATTTCTAAATGAGTTAAAAATTTCGGATTTTTTTTTTTTGAAATTTTTAAATATCTGTATCACGATTTTTCGGTAAAAAATGTAAAAAGAAACATTTCACACAAAAAAATAAATATTAGAGTGTATACGAAATGCATTAATTAGTTAAACAGTGTTTGTTGTGTTTCTACCTTAAAACTTATTAGTTTCTACTAGTTATAGGGACAAAAGGACCCAAAACATTGTAGGAAGGGGTAGACTCGAAACAAAACAGAAGGGTTAAACAAATATGACGTTGTAAATTCAACTTTTATAAATGAAGTGGATACGATATTTAATTCACAAATAAAAATTTAAGAAATTTGGTGCCAAATGAACTTAATTCTGTACCCATAATGCCGCGTATTGACAAAAAATTATGATAATAGTAAAATGAATATCAAAAAAATTTTACTCGATTATCGTAAATTTCTTCACGTATTCGCCTTTTAATATGCATATATGAGTGGATGTACTCTTCAAAGCAAAGTATGCGAAATGAAATAATGCCAACAAAGTAATTTAGGCACAAGTTTGAATGAAATTTGGACTTTCTGTGAATATATTGCAGACGAACGTGACAAAGTCGTTATTTCCATAAAACCAACGAAAACAGATCACATAAAAAACCATGCATCTGACATTCGCAATGAATTCAATTTTATTTTTTTTTTTTATGAACATTAGAAAATTTGACTCGATTTGGTTAATTTTGCCGTCACTCAGCCACCCTCCCCGCCAGCAAGTAAGTAGTAGTGTGTAGTTGCCACACGCTTTTTTGGATTGCACGCGACAGAGGCACACTGCATTCCAGTCGAACATCGCGTGAGTTATTCGACTAGCTCTCAGACTGTCTACTTGATCGACTAATATTGTATGTCGAGTAGTAAATATTTGCTTGCTGTGAAACTTATAAATTTAAACATGTATTTAAATTACTATGCATCTACATTAGGGTGGCCCTTAAAAAATGAAATTTTAAGTCTCACTCCCTCAGTCGCTAATACAACGATCAAAGATATCACATATAAATTTTAGTCCCGATTTGAGTCGGGTAAGGCGTGTCGCACAGGGTTCAGATTCCTCTATGGAGACTCAAAAAATTGAAATTATAAAATTTTTTTTTCTTCTAATATCTTCGGCGTTAGTAGTATCGATTTTGGGTATTAGATAAAAAAATATTAACTTAAATTTTTTGAGTCTCCATAGAGGAATCTGAACTTTGACCCCTGTGCGACACGCCTAAACCGTCTCCGATCGGGACCAAAATTTTTGTGTGATATCTTTGACTATATTAGCATCGATGTGGGGGTTGACGTATAGGAAATCTGATGTAATAATGTACTTAATACATTTAAGGGCCACCCTAATCTACATATGTACATANGCAGACCCGAAAATAGAACTGTGTGTAGATGGTACAGATCCAGCGCAATTAATATATAAGCAGGTATAACGGCAGTTTTAAGGTTAGAGACTATAAACATGAAGAGAAAAAACTATTTTCAGTAATGGGAGGCAAATCCTACGATTTGATTTATGTAAAACAATCGACCTTATGTTTTTAAGTGTTGTGTCCCTTTTGAAGATCGTGTGCGATATGTTTGTATGTATGTACATATTCCGCGCTTTTGTCTCTGTTGCTAAGTATATACAAGTTTATTTGTGGTGCTTGCTGGAGATTTGGAAATTTTTCGTTTATAAATAGTTCACATGAATATCACGTGCGTCGATGGTTCTCTAATACTATTAGTTAGAAATAAAAGTCGCACAGTTTTGCCTGTGTTATCAGAGTTAGCAATTTAGTAAATTTATTAGGTGGTTCGTTCGTTTGGCGATTCTATCGAACCGATTTTAAAACAAAGAACACCATTGCAAAGATATTATTCTGTAGATGAGAAGAGTTTCAATATAAGTTCAAAAGTACGGCCGAAATCGTCGTTTAAAAATTTCCGAATTAGCGTATAGTTGTTGTTGCAACCTGTTCAATTTGAATTGTTTTCGCATTTTGTTTTATTTCGTATTTGAAATTAAATTTTATGATAAATGTGCCGATGAAGAAATGAATGATAATGATTAAGACAATAGAGTGAAGGCAAAATTAAATGTAAGTCCGAAGATGAAAACAATGAGAAAGACATAAGAATTAGGGTAACTGAACGGGTAAGAATATTTATAGAAATTTTTCGAAAAGAATCGAAATAAATTCAGTTATAAGAAATTTTGTTATCGAAAATTATCAAGCTAACGAAATTTATCAAATTATCGAAGTTTATAGTCATCGAAATTTATCACATCGAATTATTCGCATCGAATTATTCAAATTGATTAATGTTTATTGTGTAGTCAAAATTTATAGAGACAGAAAATTATTTGCAAACATTTACGGATAGTTATGGAGCGTCGGTGTCCATTCGAACGACATGGCCAAGCCTATGGAGCCGCTGTATTTTAATTCGCTGCACTATATCCATTTATAAAGCTCGTTCAGCTCATCGTTCTATCGTCTGCGGTACTCGCCGTCGCCAACGCGTAAA
>NW_016197316.1:0-2824 GCF_001687245.7 Rhagoletis zephyria | reverse complement strand
TTACCACGAGGCTAGTATTAATAATCTGCTTATTTGACAACTGCATCCTTTGCCTTGTATTCGTTTTCGTTATTCTGCTTGCTCTCTCCATCTTCGCTTTCAATCTTCATTTAACAAACTGCTGCTTATGTACAAAGCCATTTTGAACTTCAGCCAGGCGAACTTTGTTTACTTAGCAGCAGCAGCAGCAGCAGCAGCAGCAGCAGCAGCAGCAGCAGCAGCAGCAGCAGCAGCAGCAGCAGCAGCAGNAGCAGCAGCAGCAGCAGCAGCAGCAGCAGCAGCAGGGGCAGAGGCAGAGGCAGCAGGCATCTTGTAGTCAGCGGTCGACCGGAAGCAACTGTAAATTGCTTCCGGCCAAAGGATTTTAAGATTTTCAGCGCTAAAGAAGAAAGGTTTTTTTTTCAATGCGCACACAGGCTTAATGAAAAAGAAATTGTAAAATAAATTAATAGAACAAAATAAAAAATGCATAAGCTCTAAGTAAAAATGGGAAAAATATTCACATTAAAAGTCTAAGTAAGCGAAATGTGGAATGCGGAGATGAAGGAGAAAAAAAAATACAAAAGAAATGCCGCAATAGCTTGGCAACTTCCAGGAAATGAAGTGCAAAATATTGACTGGAAAAAAACTTTTTGTTACAGAGCAAAATGCGACAGGCAAATGACGGCAGAGGTGTATTTATTTACGAAGTTGCTACTTTAGCGGCAGCAGTCGTGTAGCTGTCAGTTAGGAGCGGCTAAGGATTTGTATGCCGAACTATGTACAACGTACATATGTAAAGGAACGGGTTTGCGACTACTGAATCAGCACACTTACCAATATACTCATATATGTATGTATGTATGTACATTAGACTGTGTCAAATAAAAGGACCATTTTTTTACGGTTAAGGCGAGTCGCACACGGATCAACTTTCAGATTACCCTATGGAGACGTCTTAACCGACTCCAGTCGGGACCAAAATTTATTTGTGATATCTTCGACTATGGTAGTATCAATTTTAGGTATCAAATGAAAAAAAATTTATTTTAATTTTTTGAGTCACTATAGAGGAATTTGAACTTCGCCCCCTGTGCGACCTTAGCCGTCTCCAATCGGGCCAAAATTTATATGCGATATCTGCGACCGTGGTATTACCGATTGACGAGGTAAGACTGCAAAAATCGTTCATTGGTTTTTTAAGGACTACCCTAATATGCATATGTACGTGTAATTGTATGTCTTTACCTGCAACATTTTTTGTTTGCAATTTCGTTGTTGACGTTACTACGTTTATTGCTATTGTTGTAATTAGAACACTCCATAATAGTTGTTAGTAGTTTTTGTCGCCTCCGTTTTCGCTTGTTTGCCCCCAGCACAGTTGGCAACTATTAGCGAACTTTGCACTAACGTCACTTTTAATTTGCCTCGCGAGTCACGCTTGCTGCTTTGCTAGCGCACAGTGGTATGACTTCTTGTAAATTTGAGCAAATTGTCTCTGCATCGGACTTATTACGAAAGTCGCAAGTAAGGTTGTATTCGAGCTGGAATAAATGCGGCAGTATTACTTTTTATGAAAGAAACATTGCTAAAAACGCAATATGGCGTTATGTAATCAAGAAAGATACTCTACTATTTACAGCAAGATTTCTTTCTTAGGGTTATAGGGTAAGATAAATCACTCTCATTAGCAAACAGAATTTGTCGGTAGAAAATTTTGTCAGAACCGTGGCCTTATTTGAATTGCGAATTTCCACAGTTCATTATTCCTTCCAAGTGCCGACTTACTCATCTATAGTGTTGCGAATGCTTTTAACTGATATGACACACTGCTGGGTAGCAACTCGATAGCTCTACTCAGTGCTGAGTACCCATCACATAGGGATGCAAAATAGACGATCATCATTTTCTGTTACTTCTGATAAGTTACAACTACGACCATTCCTAGTCTTTCAGCGAAAAAAATTATTTCTTTTCAAAAACTTCGGCCCTGATGTTACACACAAGAAACACTACTGTGACTGAAATAATCAAAACAGAATTGTTTCAGGCTAAGTCGGTGGCCATTTTGTTGACTCTTTCGTATTTATAGAGCCGACTATCCTTATTTCCCACCTTCATATTCGAGAAGTAGTGTCTATATTCTAAGTCCAAAACTATTTATATTTTATATCATAGACCTGTTTTGAGACATCAAAGAAAAAGTTCTCCGAAGTGCTCAGTAAAAGGTAATTATTTTCAACCCCGAAAAAATAATTACCTTTGAAGTTTTCACCGAGGAGGAACGAGCGACAGATTTTTCGCAAAGTCGAGAATATATTCGCGTCCTCGCGTACGGCAGGTCAATCTGTGAAGCTTTCGCTTTTATAAAAAGCTCCATATCACAAATGACAGTTTCTTCCATCATCTTAAAATGCAGACCTTCTTTGAAGGCATTCATTTATTTATGCTGCTCTGGCATTAGCGTTATCTAGGTTCCGTTTCTTTAATATGTAGTCTCGTAGAGCACTCTCTCTCTTTCTCTCTATTTAACCTTGGTCTCTCTCAAGTCGTCGTATTGCGGCAGTTGACAATACCAATGACTTCCTAAAGCAGCTACTTTTCCAAATTAGTGAATTTTCCACTGCAAAGGGCGAGTTACCGACCCAAAATGTTGGCTTGGTATTAAATTTAAATTTGTAATTATTTTTCGTAGCAATTATTTTGTTCCTTTTGTTGCTCCATCGATGTTTTTCCTTGCTTCGTGCATATACACATAACTAGTAGTATAACTAGTATAACACATACATACATAGACGCTACTAAATTTATTAACTTAGCCCCTTTTCATTAGTAACTCCACTGT
>NW_016197315.1:0-2824 GCF_001687245.7 Rhagoletis zephyria | reverse complement strand
TGTAGCTTGCAACAGCCTCTCCATTCAGTGAAACTACTTTTCAAGAAAACGAACCCAGCTGAAGTTTGTCTTTCACTTAAAGTTGCTTTACGGACTTCTGTAATACTACTGTTATTACAGTAATATAGTAGGGGTGTCTTTTAGTCACACATCCTATCTTTTGCCCCTGAAAAACACATTTTGCAAAATTCTCTCTATGATCGCATATTTTCCAATTTACCCTGTCAGCAATTTTCCAATCGAATTTTCGCTCTCTTTCTTCTTCTCGATTGCCATAAGGCGACTCAGATTGAGTGTAGTATCAGCGACTGCACCTTGTTTCAGGCAGTGTTTCTAGTACATCTTCTTCTTCTGTGCTTCAATTAGCTGACAGCATCATCATCTCAACTGAGCTTGACTCTCCAACACTCAGCCAGTAGTCCACAGGGGAATGACTTGTGCTAACATTAGCATAGCCTGGCACCCGAGTTGAAGGCCATTGCAGGCAGACTGATAGACGCTGCAGCTCTGAAGTGTGAGTGCTACCGTCCTTAAGATATAATAACAATCTGCTGCTGGCCTAAAGCTTGCAGACTCATTTGAAGTGTGCCAAAAATTGCAGCGTTAGCCCTGGCGCTCAGGAACAAACTGCTTGCTGGTGGATCGGCTTGCACCGAGTTGCAATTAATTCTGTCCATCTCGCAGCGGCTATATTTTGGCCGTTATGGTGCTCGCATTTAATTTGCCAATTAAAGCTAATAAACCTGTCAACTGTCACTGATAGGAAGGACAACAACAGCAGCAGCAGCACACTGCCATCAAAATACGATCATGGCCACAGGAGAGAGAGATTGAGTGGGAGGGGGTCCTCATTAAATTTCTATCTATGGTGAGCGACACATATTTCTCAGTGTGACATTTGCTTTAGATTTTCTGACTCGTAGATCGGTCATTCGATTGATCGAGTTACTGATAACAAGTGTGCCACTACTGCTCGACTACTCTACATTTCATTTTACGTAATTGTGCTCTGTGAATGCTTGTTTTTAACAATCTCTTCTTCTTGACGTTAGATATTATGCAGCACTTGAGGCATTAGAATTTGAACTTATAATTCATCATTCTAGTGACTTATTTTATTTTGCCCTTTTTAAAGTTTATTGCCCTGCCTTTATTAATAATGCAGCAAGTGACGTTATTCAAAGGCGATTTCTCTCTCTTTTTATAACCTAAAATGACTCTGCAGCATCAGCAAAAGTCAACCCGTGCAATCGGCCGCTAATTTGTACACTCCTTTCGTTCATCAGCTACCAGCGTTATGTTTTCCTACTAACACTTTCAATTTTTTTTCTTGTTTCAGCTCAGTCACTTGAACACTAATTTGGCTAAGTGTTCCCACTGGATCGAGAGCACTTTTGCTCTTTCCATCTTAATTTCTTGCTCTTCTTCATCTTGCTCTTCTTTTTTCACTTCTTGGACTCCATCAACGGTCCGGTGCCTGTTTTGTCACAGCTCTGGACACTCACTTATTACCTTTACCATTTTGGTGACGCTCAGTCAAGTGATGATGCTGTTGCGTCAGCTGAAAATGCCATTGTACGTTCCTTGTTGCTACCGTAATGAAACATGTCAACGCTTCATCAACGCTTGTTTATTCTCTTTGCACATCATCATCTTTGATTTTCGTTTTTTTTCGGTCAAAATAGAACACTTTGACAAGTGAGCAAGTGAGTCTGTCCACTGTCCGATCACATTTGCTGTCCAGACACGCACAGAGAATCATCGAAAACTGACAACAGCCCTCTTCATGAACTCTTCACGACCATGAAGTCAGCCAGCAAGTTGCTGCTTTTTCTTCTTCTCCTCTTTGCTGTCATTTCAGTCTGCTTAACAGTAACAACAGGCCTTAGTGCTGGTGGAGTTTACAGCGCAACACATTTTGCACAAAAGTCAAATTTGCCACCTTTGGAAGACAGCGGTGGCGGGGGTGGTGATGGCACTTCTCTGCATGTTCAACATGACTTCAACAATCCTATCGCAATGCCGCAACAATCGATGCCTTCACTGTTGTTCAGTCAGCCAGTCTCATCCAGTGAGGCATCATTTAGCAGACCAGTAAAAAGTAAGCACAGCTACNGAGGCATCATTTAGCAGACCAGTAAAAAGTAAGCACAGCTACTGACACTTTTGCTTTTTTGTCTGCCTCTGCTGATCATTACAATGATTAATAATATAAATTCTATTCTTTTCCCTGATTGTTTCTACCATTAGATATTGATTCAGTGCCTCTTTTTCCTTCTTCGTCGCCTCCTCCTTTTTTGTCACCCATCTCAATGCCTGGTCAAATCGATGTTGCCTTATTATCGGCAGAGCAGCCACAGCTGCAGCCTACAGAGAAGAGTGGCAGCAGCAACAGCAACAACAGAAATCTTCTCATTAGTTCCCCTTTGGTGGCTACTGACAGTTTTACAGTGCCAGGATTGTTTAACGGAAGCAGTTCTTCTCCTGAAAATAGTAGGTTTTTTCAGTTCAACCTAAGCCGATTAGATCTACAGCAAAAGGAGCATCACTACCACCAGTCTACTGACATTCAACTGACGGTCACTGGCAGTTTTCAGCCGAGCATCTGGCGGTACTCGCCCGTGTGGACTCTGGCCCTGTGCATCGCCTACCTGGTGGTCTTCTTCCTCGGTTTGGTGGGCAATCTTTCAGTGCTCTGGGTCATCTTCATTCTCCGTCGAAATAGTCGCCAGAGCATGTTTGCCACCTGTAATAAGGTTTTCAATGGCCTCATCGGCAATTTAGCCCTTGCTGATCTGCTGGTCATTATCTTCTGCCTTCCAGC